>NC_044032.1:9883599-9979683 GCF_901765095.1 Microcaecilia unicolor | reverse complement strand
CCTCACTCCGCCCCCTATTACATTTCCCCCTCCCCCCTGTCACACATCCCGTCACCCCCCTCTCCTTACCTTACTACTGCCCTGGTGGTCTAGTGACCTCTTCGGGGCAGGAAAGAGCCCCCTCTTTCCTGCCCGGAGCACTGCCCTACACGCATCCTTCCTGTTCGTGATCTCGGCATTGATTCAAATGGCCACCGAGAGTTGAAGTCTCGCTAGGTCATGTCAAGTCTTGGTGGCCATTTTGAATCGGCGCCGAGATCACGAACAGGAAGGATGCATGCAGGGCAGCACTCCGGGCAGGAAGAGGGGCTCTTTCCTGCCCTGAAGATGGAAGAGGTCACTAGACCCCCAGGGCACTAGTAAGTAAGGGGAGGGGAGGCTAGCAATCTGCCTGTTTGTCCGGATTTCTGGACAAACCGGCAGGCTGGCGGGTGCCCGTTTGTCCAGAATCCGGACAAACTGGCAGATTGGCAAAATCCGCCTGGTTGCCCGAACATGTCCTCAAAAGAGGACATGTCCGGGTAAATCTGGACATATGGTAACCCTACACCTGGTAAGCAGCACATCCAGGTTACAGACAGGTGCTCCAACCAGTGTTGCCAGGTGGAAAATTTTTTTCCCACCCAATCCAGCACAAAAACCGCCCAAAACCGCCCAAACTCAAACCCCGCCCCTGACACCCCCACCCCCGCGTCATCACCCCCGCCCCGCCGTCACCCCCCCCCGCCTCCCCCGCACCGACCCCGCCTCCCCCGTCATTGGCCCCGCCTCCCACGTCACTAACCCCGCCCAAAACGTCACTAACCCCGCCCAAAAACGTCACTAACCCTGCCCCCCGCGGCCGAAAAAACCCGCCCTGAAGCCCAAAAAGCAGCCCAAAAAACCGCAACCTGCCGCGGGCAAAAATTTCCCGCGGCGGGTCGCAGAAAACCGCCCAATTGGGCGGTAAAACCGCCCACCTGGCAACACTGGCTCCAACTGATGATATTTTTACAGATCTCTAATGCTCCCCCCTTGCAGTGCAGACAAAGGCTGTGGTAGAATCCAGCCAATGGGAAGGCTTCTAGTCTCTGGAAGTAGGGGCTGAGCTGCAGTAGCTGTAGCTGGGGGGAAGCTGAAGTCTAGAATCCAGCCAATGGGAAGGCTTCTAGTCACTGAAAGGCGGGACTGAGCTGCAGGAGCTGTGTCTCTGGGGGAAACTGAAGTCTAGAAACCAGCCAATGGGAAGGCTTCTAGTCTCTGCAAGTAGGGGCTGAGCTGCAGTAGCTGTAGCTGGGGGGAAGCTGAAGTCTAGAATCCAGCCAATGGGAAGGCTTCTAGTCACTGAAAGGCGGAACTGAGCTGCAGGAGCTGTGTCTCTGGGGGAAACTGAAGTCTAGAAACCAGCCAATGGGAAGGCTTCTAATCTCTGGAAGGGGGAGGGGGTTGAGGCTGAGCTGCAGGAGCTTTGGCTGGGGTAAACTGTAGAATCCAGCCAATGGGAAGGCTTCTAGTCTCTGGGGTGGGGCTGAGCTGCAGTAGCTGTTGGGGGAAGCTGCACAGACTTGTTTTTTCAGTTGGCACTGGCAGAGGAGCACTGGGCAACAGCCTGGAAGGTTGTGTGTGATGGTGTCTGACATAGGAGCCAACTTTTCAAAATGATTCTCTTTCTCCCTCCACTTGCCACCACCAGAAATAGTCACAATTGACAACACTTCGTTCCCCATTGACAATAATCTGAAAATTCTATGTATAATTATAGACAAACATTTAATATTTGATACTCAAGTTTCCTCAGTAATCACAAAATCTTTCAGGTCTCTTTGGAAACTAAAAAGGATCAGACAGACCCTATTTCATCACAAACATTCAGACTGTCCCAATTCGATTATTGTAATGCCATATATGCTGGCTGTATGGCGTACCTGTTGAAAAAACTCCAAACAGCTCAAAACACTGCAGCCAGGGTCATATACAAAATCTCTCGTTTTGAAAGTGCCTCCCCTTTATTAATCAAATTACACTGGCTTCCCATTAAAAAGTGAGAATCACCTTCAAATTATGTACAGTACCTTTATCTTTCAATCCTAAATGGCACAGCTCCAGACTATATGGTACCATTAATAAACTTACCTCAAAGAAACACTAAATATGAGGCAAGAAACACTCTCAGACTACACCTCCCAAACTGCAAAAAAGTTCTACAAAACTGTCCACTCTGCAGCCTTCACTTACCTAGGAACCAAATGGTGGAACTCCTTACCACCCAAATCAGATTCCGCAAATCCTCAAATCGTTCCTATTCAAACAAACCCTCACAACAACCATATCTCAAATAACTAATTATCACCTGAATTGGTTATGTACAATTTCTCATTCATAATAGATTTTCTAAATGTTAATATCCACAGTTATCCCAATATGTTTATGATACTGGATTGTAAAATTGGATTCTTACAACAAATTACTTTCTTATGCATTTATTCTTTGTTTTGTATCCTATACTGTTTATTTTAACTCAAACTTATTTGGGTTAATGTGGGATATAATGTCAGAAATAAATACATTCTAAAGATTTTTTCTACCTTTCACCATGTCTGCTTCTTCAGTTTCCTTCCTTTGAACCTAGCATTCAGATAAAACAATAACAACAGAGCAATACCAAATCAAAAATGAATGGTGTGCAAATTGCGTCTACTGTCTAAAGACAGTACTGCCTGGGACAGGGAAATACTCAGCCTACCTGAATGTAACTCACCTTCAGCTACTACTGAAAAAGGTGTGAGCAAAATCTAAAGAAATAAATAAGTAGTTTGCAGGGTACAAGTGTAAAAACTTGGGCCACAGCATTTCTTATCATCGGCTGTGGGAGACGGTGAGACTGCCAGCTGTGCTGGTTGGTCCTAAGTTCAAAAGTGGGGAACTGAGGAACTGAGTTGGATTCCCTCTTCAGGCACAGGCAGCTCCTTGTGACTCTGGGCAAGTCACTTAACCCTCCATTGCCCCATGTAAGCCGCATTGAGCCTGCCATGAGTGGAAAAGCACGGGTATAAATGTAACAAAATTAAAAATATTGACTAACCATAGCTGCAGATAGTGGTGGTGAATCTTCTGTCAGGACAGAATCAATTTTTTTATGAGCAAAAGAGCATTATAAAGGAAGTGGCACTGCGTGGCAAGAGTGGCTCCACCATTCGCCAAGAACTGAACTAGAAACCTCAAGACGTTAACTAAAATGGAAATATCAGAGATGTGCATTTCCAAAAACGGACACATTCCAATGATGAATTCAGAATAAACACAGTTTAATTGTTCAGCCACCCTTACAATTCACCTTTGGGTTTAAAAAGCAAAACCATGTGCATGCAAGGGCTGGATAAGTGAATTAAAACAAAGTTTAAAGTAAATGCTTAATATGTAATACTTGGGACAATTGAATACTGGTAGGATTCTTTATCAGTGAAGATTTCAGTTGTAGTTTATTATATTTTTTGTGATGTGTTATTTTTTCTTAGGGGGCTGTTTTGTCAAGGGTTATTTTGTTAGGGTGTGAAATGTCAAGGGTTATTTTCTTACAAGGCTGTTTTGTCAGGGCTTTTTTGTCAGGGCTATTATGACTGGGTGCCAACAAACATATATTTAACCCGGTGATCCTGGTGACAACCTGAAAATATAAATCAAACACAAAGGATCAGTTCTTATGGGAAAGCAGAGAAAGAATGTTATTAAAAAATAGAAGTTTATTGTGTAATGAAAGTAATAATAAATTAATTGTAGTTTAATTATCACTTATTCACTTCTTTGAGTCATTTTATGTTACATACATTTCCACTCCTATTTTACAAATAGGACAGCAAGGTTAGTTTTAAATATATGCAGCCTTACCTCCATTTTGGTGAGTTGCCTGAGGTATTCATTTTGGCTATTGTAAGGCAATCTTCTCACTCTTGAAGGGGGCTTACACTTGTAAGAGAGAAACAATCATTTCTCTCAGATTACAAAAATAAAATGACTGTAAAGTATTTCCTAATTACACAAATCTTTAAGCAAGAAGACCTTTATATACAGATAGGCAAGCAATCTGCTAGGTCCAAAGGAAGGAAACTGAAGAAGCAGACATGGTGAAAGGTAGAAAAAAATCTTTAGAATTGATTTATTTCTGACATTTATATCCCACATTATCCCAAATAAGTTTGAGTTCAATGTGGCTTACAATAAACAGTATAGGATTCATAACAAAGAATAATGCATAAGAAAGTAATTTGTTGTAAGAATCCAATTTTACAATCCAGTATCATAAACATATTGGGATAACTATGGATATTAACATTTAGAAAATCTATTATGAATGAGAAATTGTACATAACCAATTCAGGTGATAATTAGTTATTTAGATATGGTTGTTGTTTGTGAGGGTTTGTTTGAATAGGAACGATTTGAGGATTTTGCGGAATCTGATTTTGGGTGGTAAGGAGTTCCACCATTTGGTTCCTAGGTAAGTGAAGGCTGCAGAGTGGACAGTTTTGTAGATCACTTTTTTGCAGTTTGGGAGGTGTAGTCTGAGAGTGTTTCTTGCCTCATATTTAGTGTTTCTTTGAGGTAAGTTTATTAATGGTACCATATAGTCTGGAGCTGTGCCATTTAGGATTTGAAAGATAAAGGTACATAATTTGAAGGTGATTCTCGCTTTGATGGGAAGCCAGTGTAATTTGATTAATAAAGAGGAGGCACTTTCAAACGAGAGATTTTGTATATGACCCTGGCTGCAGTGTTTTGAGCTGTTTGGAGTTTTTTTCAACAGGTACGCCATACAGCCAGCATATATGGCATTACAATAATCAAATTGGGATAGTGTTAATGATTGTTCCAATAGTCTGAATGTTTCTGACGAGAAATAGGGTCTGATCCTTTTTAGTTTCCAAAGAGACATGAAAGATTTTGTGATTACTGAGGAAACTTGAGTATCAAATATTAAATGTTTGTCTGTAATTATACCTAGAATTTTCAGATTATAGTCAATGGGGATCGAAGTGTTGTCAATTGTGAAACTGTTGTAGTTGTTTTGGTCAAATAGGTTGGTAATGACCATGAATTTAGTTTTTTCTTTATTTACCTACTACTACTACTAAACATTTCTAGAGCGCTACTAGGGTTACGCAGCGCTGTACAAATTAATAATTAAGGACGGTCCCTGCTCAGAAGAGCTTACAATCTATTTAGCTTTAGTTTGGATTTTGAGGCCCAGGTTTCCATCAAATTTAAACCAACTTTTGCCTTTTGTAAGATGTCTTTAATGTTCTTTTTGAAGGTTATGTATAAGGTAACATCATCAACATCTACTATAATAAAACTCACCCTCAACATTCTGAAGACAACGTTCTGAAGTCACTCAGTCACTCCCTGAAGGGTTCGTCAGTTCATGGTGTGAAGTCACAACACTGACCATGTCTCTCTGCCCCGCCCTCGCATGATGGGCCAATCAGAAAAAACACCCTCAACGTTCTGAAACACAAAGGACCATCACAAAACCGTTCCCAGGCAACACTAGGCAACGTAAGACGGACCAATCAGAGGAAACTACGTGACAATAAGGGGAGCATTCACCAGCAGAACGGCTCATTATCTGTGCAGCACGGAGAGCACAGAACCACCACTGGAATGAGAGAAGAATATTCCTGTTGTGGGTATGTGCAAAAATAGACCGGGGGGGGGGGGGGGGGATTTTTAAATGCCTAATGCCGGTACTGAAGAGTGCCAGAGGGCCTATAGCACAGACTATATTTGGTTCGCTTGACGTGGAGTCGGTGGAGCCGGAGAACAGCGTGCCCCTCACCATCTGGGACGTGGGTGAACAGGACAAGCTGCAGCCCAGCTGGAACGATTACCCACGACCCAGCCAGCAGCAAACAGCGACCAAGGAAGGGGGAGTAGGGAAACACGCGGAGCGTGTTTCCCTACCCCTTCCCTGCCTAGGAATCGCTGGAGACTGGCTGCCAAACTAACGAAACAACCACCCACCGACACACCCCTCCATCATTCAAAAGGCATCCACTCTTTCTTCAACAGAAATGCAAACTAATAATACAAAACAAACAAAATACCCGGTTTCTCAGGCGGCTGCAGGTAACTCCGCACCCCCTTCCTCTTTTCCTTTTGTCGAAGCGGCCAAGGACGTGCCCAACCATCCCCAGCCTCAGGCAAGCTGTCTCTCACCTTGGGGATTCCCCGAGCACCCCGAAAAAGACGGCGCAGCTTCCCGCAGCGCATGTTCCAGCATTCCCCTGCAGCCGGCCTGAAATGGACCGAACCTACCAGATCACCCCCCGATGGCCCGAGACCGTGCTCCTCTCCCTTCCGCCAACTTAAAACAACCATCCCCTTCCTCAGGCAAGCCGTCTCCCACCTCCAGGATGCCCAGAACCCCAGCCCAACGGAAAAAGACGACGCTGCTTCCCACAGCACATTTCTTTTCCAGCGTTCCCCTACAGCAGCCCTGAAACGGCCAAAAAATATCGACAGACCAAGAACGTGCTCCTCTACCTTCCGCCCATCTAAAACAACACTGCTGCCTCAGCACAACACACAAAAAAAAAACCCCGGAAAAAACAATCCACCACTCAGCAAAGGCTGACCCCCCACAACCACATTTACATTTCACCAACAGAAAGACCCCCCCCACAAACCTCCTTGACAGACAAAACCACACACACACACAAAACACACACACCCTCAAAGCCACACACCAATCCATCCCACTTTGCCAGCACAGCACAGCACATCCCCCAACCCCCAAGCAAAAACAAAACAAAAAAAAGACACACATCAACAACCTGCACACACACCGCACCCTCACACACTCACACACACACACACAAAATAACTCTGTGACACATACACACACAACAAAAACACATGCTAGCGCCCATTTCATTGGTTTCGGAAACGGGCCTTTTTTACTAGTACATGAATGTTTTGAATCCTGCTGTTTCTAGTCTGTTACCTAGTGGCAACTTCATTACATAGCGATAGTGGAGAGCCCTGAGGGACGTCACAGTCCGGTGACCAAGGAGAGGATAAGGTTCCTTTCATTTTCACTTTGCAAGATCTCGATTTCAGGAATCCTTGAATCCATTTGTGGATTGTGCCACATGTTCTAAAGTTGTCTAGTTTGTTTAGTAGGATATTATGATCTACTACATCGAATGCGCTAGACATATCGAACTGCATTATTAAGATCTTAGACCCTATGCTAATTTCTTTTCTGAGATTTGATACTAGGGTAGTAAGGACAGTCTCGGTGCTATAGCATGGTCAAGTTCATCAAGTTAAAATAACATTATGTTTTCCGGTTAAGTTTTTTTTTCCCTGATGCAGTCCTTGTAGGTGACGAAACACAGCTGTGCCAGGTGTGATTTTAACTTGCTTAACCAATAAATTCTTCTAAAGATTTTATCCACATTTCACTGAGTCTGCTCCTACAGTTTCTTTCCTTTATATACAGAGACACCTATATAAATATCACCCCATATGTAAAAGAGGGAGAGAAATAGTATGAAAACTATGGCTCACATAACCTAAGCTATGGACTCTATTAATCTATTATTTACCAGAAAACAGTTATCACAGACAAGTAATTTCATTGAATATAATCTCATTGTTCTGTGGAAATGAGACTAGAGGACTGAGGGGTGATCAGAGGAAGGACTGGAGGGGTTTGG
The DNA here is from genome assembly GCF_901765095.1 of Microcaecilia unicolor. Classification (NCBI taxonomy): domain Eukaryota; kingdom Metazoa; phylum Chordata; class Amphibia; order Gymnophiona; family Siphonopidae; genus Microcaecilia; species Microcaecilia unicolor. The sequence goes on along the minus strand of NC_044032.1, from coordinate 9,971,986 downwards.
TAATTAGAGGAAATAGCAGAGACCAGGGCCGCCGAGGGGGTGGGCAGGTGGGGCAAAATTCCCCGGGCCCTGGCCTCCAAGGGGGGCCTGGGGTCAGGCCGCCGGCACTGTAGTCCCCGATCTCACCTGCCTGCCTCCTCGGCTCCGGGCCCCATGCATTCGAAGCTGCAGTCTCATATCGCCTCCCTTCGGCCTTCCCTCCCTGTGTCCGGCCCTCGTGGAAACCGGAAGTTACATCAGACGAAGGCAGGACACGGAGGGAAGGCCAGAAGAGAGGCGATCTGCGACTGCCGCTTTGAATGCAGGGGGCCCGGAGCCATGGAGGCCAGGTGAGACCGGGAACTGCAGCGGCGGGGGGCGGAGGCGAAGCGGCCTTGCCCCGGGCCCGGCCTAGTCTCTCAGCGGCCCTGGCAGAGACTCAGATTGGATGGGAGAAGGGGGACTTGGAGATAGAGATGGAGGCACAGAGTTTTAAAAATAATGGAAAGCCTGGCTCTGTATTTACTTTTTGCTTCTTTTATTCTGTTCTGTATATTAACATGTTTTGTTTTCTTAAATAATATTAATAGGAGCATTTTGTTTACGAAAGCACTGTTTATTTTACAGAAGCATCGTGGCTGATATTAAATAAAGCATGTAACATCTGCACAAGGAGCTGGGATGTAATTAAGAGCATGGTGGTCCATCAGGAGAGTTTCATCATCAGCACATCTTTATTTCAAGTAAGTCCAACTCGGAATAAGGACGTCCTAGTCAGTACGTCACATATGCACATCCATTTCTCCTATATTTTAGGACAGGATCTGCTGACGTACAGCCTGTTCTAAAATACATGAGAAATGGACACGTATGTGGTGCTGACATCCTGCGTGAAAATCCATTTTACGGATTGAAAAACCTGGCACAACAAGGGACATTGGATGTCTTTGTGGCAGCACGGAAATATCCATGTTTTAAAACAGCCACACAGATGTTTATTCAGTGCAGATGAGTAGCCTAAAGGTTAGAGCAGGACCTCAGACTTAGAGGACCCAGGTTCAAACCCACTTCAGCGGTTTATTTTTCTTTTTCTTTTTTTAACTTAAGTTTACCTTGGGAGCTGTGAGCTACGCTGGGCATTTTCAGACTTGGTTTGATTGTAAACTGAGGTTACCTGTGACCTTGTCCCACCCACCCCTAGGTAAACTCCTTTTACATAGGGCAATCAAGAGACAAGTATCTTCATTACTGGTCAATCCTACTCCTTGTTATCCCCCATCACAGTTCACCTTTTCACACTTGTGAATCACATCAACATGACCTTCATTCAGTGCAATACATGCAGTGGCGTTCCTAGGGCGCTGACACCCGGGGCGGTCGCTGATGCGCCCGCCCCCTGGGTGCAGCGCCCCGCCCCCCCCCAGTGCAGCGCGAACCCCCTCGTCACCCCCCCACCCCGGGTGCACGCCGCTGGTGGGGGGGGGGGGGTGCCGCGCGCGCCGGTCAGCTTCTTTGTTTCCATGCTCCCTCTGCCCCGGAACAGGAAGTAACCTGTTCCGGGGCAAAGGGAGCATGGAAACAACGAAGCTGACCGGCGCGTGGCACCCCTCCCAGCGACGTGCACCCGGGCGGGCCGCACCCACCGCCCCCCCCCCCCCCTTAGTACGCCACTGAATACATGTTCTGCTTTAATCCTAAAGCAAACTATCTGGAGCCTTAGAGCTTGTCATACCTGTCTCCAAATATCAGCTTTGAAAGATGAGCTCAACAAACTCAAGAAGGAATTAGCTACAGCTAAAAAAAAGCATCTGGGATTACTCAATTCCCAGCCATTTACCACCACCACTGCCACAAACAACAGAGGAATAGGTGGGTCAGAGTAGGCTCTGGTAGACTAAGATGTGTGCACAGTGTTACGTCTGTGGCCGTGACCCCTCTCAGACTCACCTTATTTCCTGTGGTCAGCTTCTGAGCTGGCTTCTGTCTGTTCTTTCTGAGTTAGTTCTGTCTCTGTCTCTGTGTTGGCTGTATTAGATTGTTGGTGTGCTGTCTCCTGTTCCAGATTTCAGATCAGTCCAGTCCGGATCTTCCAGGCTGCCCGACCCTTAGTTGCCTGGTGATTGTTGCACCTGAGTCTCAGCTGCCTGCTGGGCTTATTAGCCATTTGGAACCTCTCTGCCTTTGCCTTTGCATTGCGTCTAAGGCCCTGGTATGTTAGTGCTTGTTGCTCTGCTGCCTAGTTTTGAATCCTTGCCTTGATTCTTGTCTGTTGTAGCCAGTCAGTGTGTAGTTAGATTAGGTTGTAGTTAGTTTGCTAGTCTTGTGTCTGGGCTTTAGTTTTGTGTTTAGTCCTTGTCTGTTTGTATCCTGCTGGCTGCTTTGCAGCTTTTAGTTCTGTGTCTTGTTAGTCAGTGTTTTGTTCCCTGTTTCAGTGGCTGCTTGCAGCTTCCAGTTTCTGTCCTCTAGCTTGTCCCTGCCTTGTGTTGTATTGTCTTGCCCAGTTTTCTGCCTCGCTGCCCATGTTCCTTCCTTTCCCCTCTGACACTCAGTCCCTGTGCTGCCTAGCTGTTATCCAGCTCCAGCCCTGTCCTGCAAAGTCCTGTCGGCCACCTGAAGCTGGAGCTTAACTCCTGGTGGAAAGTGGCCAGGTACAGGTGAATCCTAACTGTTGTCAGTGTTCTGCCTTGCCCCTGGTGTGGGGTGGTTTTGCCTGCACTGCCGCACCTCGGCAGTGGCCCAAGGGCTCACAAACCAGTTTCCAGCTTTGAGTACGTGACACACAGAAGCACTCACCTTCCCACCTTTGCCCCTGTCAAATTCTTTTTGATGTGCTGCATCATTATGATGCTGAAAAAAGAAATACTGTGGTGGAGCCAGAGGCAATGAAAGTAGCACAACCCAAGAAACATCCCCCAAAACAATGACAGATTGGTGAAAAAGCAGAAATCTCTTACTGCTTGGAGACGCCATTATCAGAGGCATTAACTTAGGAACACAATTCAAGGGTTCCAACCTAGTGAAGTGCCTATACTGATGTTGTAATTCACCTGGGGACAAATGTTCTGGCAAACAATAGCAACTTTATAGCACAGAGAGTGTTCCAGAAGCTTGGGGAGGGACTGAAATGTTTTGTTCGGACTGTGGCTTTTTTTGAAGTAATTCCCACGTGGGGAAAGGGAGAGGAAAGACTACGCAAAACAGTGGATTTTAATAAGTGGCTTGAGTCTTGGTGTAAAAAAAGAAGGTTTTAGATACATAGGAGCATGGGGTAATAAGTGGAAAAATCACAGGCTGTACTGTAACGATGGGCTACATCTTTCTATGACGAGAAAAAGGATCCTGGGGACAAATTTCAGACAGTATGTTTCTAGACATTTAAACTAGAATGCGGGGGTGATAAAAGGAAACAAGGGAATTCAGATATGTCACCCCCCAGAATAACATGATGGCAGATGGAAAGATCATCTAAATATAGAAACCACCTAACACTCACTATGCACATGGAAAGCAATGAGCACAATGCTCGTAGTCTATGTGGAAAAAAGTTCAAAACTTGCAAGCCCTGATGTTTGAAGAAAACTTGGATATTGTTGCTATTATGGAGACGTGGTTCAATGATTCATGTGACTATACCAGGCTATAATCTTCTTAGGAAGAATAGAGAGGCCGAAGGGCTGGAGGAGTGGCTCTGTATGTGGATTGACCTGGAAAGAGGAAGATGGAACCTGTATCCACACGGGGGTTATCTACAGACCTCCTGCACAAACGGAGAAGCTAGACAAGGATCTGATAGAAGATATTCAAAAGATTGGTATGAAAGGGGAGGTGCTACTGTTGGGAGATTTCAACTTGTCTGATGTGGATTGGAATGTCCCTTCTGCAGAATTGGAAAGAAGTAGGGAGATTGTAGTCGCCTGTTAACGTGCCTTGCTCAGACAAATTTGATGGAACCCACGAGGGAAGGGTCGATGCTGGATCTAGTGTTTCCAGTATCTGGGTGGGTGCCCACCTATGTAATAGTGATCATCACACGATATGGTTTGCTATAAGGGCAAGGCAAGGTGGAGTGTGGATGTACTGGGTTGATAAAATGAGGGAATACCTGAAGAAGGAGCTGTGCATCCCACGGAATACACATTAGAATACTAATGAGCTCATTAGAATACTAATGAGCTCAGGAGGGGCGTGTCAAGATGGTGAATGCAACCCGCGGTTTGGGGAAACGCTCTTAGATCTCCGGAGCCTCTTTGTGGACATTTTGCTTCTTTTTCTTTTCTTTTTCTTTTGCTATCCGTAAACAAATGCCGCACACAAAGAGGAAAGGCGTGACGAGGATGGGAATCCTGCCTGCCTCATCTTCGACCCCACTCCAGTCGACTCTCGAGCGTTACCTAACCGCTGATCCCACTCGGAATGAGAGGGACGGGACCTGCGCTAGAGAGTCTGGGAGAAGAGGACTCTCTACGGGTCAATGAAACATCTTTATCCCCTCCCCCAGCTTTGAAAATACCTCCGCATCCAGCAGCGTTTGCAGCAAGAGAGGGAGATTCGAGCTCCACCGGAAGTGTGAGAAGCAAGAACCCTGAGCGGGACCTCGAGCAGCAACAGAAGCTCCTGGAACAAGCCTCCCCAGTATTGGGGGGGAACGTAGGAAGAGCAGCGGAGGTGGAATCTGGAGACTATCTGGCAGGTATTGAAGAAAATGGAGGCTTCTTTTCAGGAGGTCCCGAGGTGAGGTTACAATTTTAACCACTAAAGTTGGAGAACTTCAAGATTCAGTAGAGAAGATCCAAGTTGAACTCTCAGATAAAGTTAAAGATTGCAGCAAAAATCAGAACAACTCATTGAGTTTAAGGCAACTGTTGTAAAAGACAAATTGTCTGTGCATAACAAATTAGAACAACTTGAGAATTACAACAGGCGCCTAAATTTAAGGGTTTTGAATTTCCCAAGACTCCCAGGGATATCATCTTTGGACATGTTTAAAAGATACTCCTTTGAGATATTGAAGTTACCCCAGGAAGGTTTTCCCCCTATAAACAAAATTTTTTATTTACCCCAAAGAAAGGAAAGGATTTGGGTGAACCAGGTGGTCTAGGAGAGAAAAGTTTGGATTTGGCAAATATATCTGAAATATTAGAACAAACTTTGGATATTAATACGGAGCGAAGGACTTTATTAATTTCATTTACTTTGAGCAGATCTTAATGCAATTTTACGTCTTTACTTTCGGAACTCTGCTACTCTATTTGCGGGTGCCAAGGTTGGATGTTTCAAGATGTAACTAAATCTACTCAACAGAGAAGAAAGTCTTTTCTGGAACTGAAACAAAAAACTTTGGACTTGGGAGGATCTTTTCTACTGGCCTATCCATGTAAATGTATAGTTCGGTTAGGTTCAACAAAGTATGTTTTTTTCACGGCTGACCAGTTGAGAGTCTTCTTAGATTCTAAAAGCTTGACAACATATGAGATTGGGATTTGCATCTGTTCTTCTTTAAAAATTGAATATAATTAACTTCTCTATTATTTTTGCCTCCCCCCCCCCCCCCCCCCCTTATCACATGTGGTCTAAGGAAGCAAATTACTTGAATGCTATGGACTAATAGTTTAGTGGATACTGATGGTAAATAGGTGGGAATATTTTCTTTTGGTTTTTTTTTTTTTTTTTTACTTGATTTGTATCCATTTACTTTATATAACATTATGATGCTGAGTTTCAAGACAATGTAATAAACTGCTTGTCAATTTAATTTGAAAATAATAAAATAAAATAAAAAATAAAAAAAAAGAATACTAATGAGCTCATTGTAATACATTTGCATGGGGTTCTCGGTGGCTGCTAACGGCACTTGTTAGAGCCACGGAAACCCCTTTGTGCATTACTAGCTATTTGATCGCTTGCTGTAGACTGGCTCTAGCCAGTCTACTGCAAATGTTAATAGCATGGTAAGCTTTATGCGTCTGGCCCATAGATCTTTTTCTTGGGTGCTGACTGCCAAGGTGGAACCCTAGCATCAGGTAACTGATTCGGATTATTCTTCCAATGTGCTACGCTTCTTTTGATCCATTCCTCCTTTGGGTTATCTCGCGCCAGTGGCGTACTACATGGGGCCTCGAGGGCCAAGGCCCCCGCATTCCTCTCTCAGGACCCTCTACTCTGGTGGCCAGTCAGGTGCCTGATTTAGGCACCACGTTAAGAAATTCAATTGCTGCTGCTGCTGCTTTAAGCGACATGTCTTGCATGTTCCAGGCAATGCTAGCAGCTACCCTTGTGGCCCCCACATACCGGCTCCTGCCCTCATGTGACTCAGAAGAACGTCACAGCATCTGTGCTGAGCCTCAGCACTTACCTCCTTGAGAGATTCGCGGCGCGAAGATCCCTGCCCCCCACAGCACGATCGGATGCACGCACGCACGCACGCCTCGTGCCTCACTGCTGCCCTACTGGCTGCTCACCTGCCTCGCGTTGCGCCTCAGTTCCCGCCTCAGGGGTCTCACACTTCGCGCCAAAATCAGACCCGTTGATCATCATCTGACTGAGACGGACGAGGAGGAGTGGAGCACTGAAGAGCGGGAAGCCACCATCCGCTGCCTGACTATCTGTTTGAAGGAAGCCTCTCCCTTGAGGTGCAATTTGATAGAGCCTGCCTGCCCCTGCCTAGCTGTTGAAGAAGCCTCTCCCTTGCTGTACCACTCCGTGAGCAGGCATCTCAGTGTTCGGGCACACGAGGGATCAGAGCCTGAATCAGGGGTGCGAGGATGGCTGAGAACCGGGGCAGCTGCATTTCTGGCCTTCTCTTTGGCTCCATTACTCAGGTGCTCCAGTAAACAGGGTTGAAGAGGTTGCTATATTTGTGCTCTTCTGGCTGGAGAAAGCTGTGAAAAGTTATCAGCCCCCCCCCCCCCCCCCCCCCCCCCCCCGTAATTTATAGGTTTTTTTTTTTTTTTACTTTCACTTTGGACGTCTCTCACCGTCTCCTATAGAGAACCATACCAGCAACCAGCTCCCACCCTAACTGCTTTCTCCAACCAAGGATCTTACCCTGGCCTCCTTGCTGTTGTATTACTTGGCCAAGCCTCTCCAGACCAGTAGTCCTCCAGGCTGCACCACTGTGACTGCCTGCCTGCTGTCTACTCCAGAGAATTTTTTTTATTTTAGTTACATTTGTACCCCGCGCTTTCCCACTCATGGCAGGCTCAATGCGGCAGGCAATGGAGGGTTAAGTGACTTGCCCAGAGTCACAAGGAGCTGCCTGTGCTGGGAATCGAACTCAGTTCCTCAGTTCCCCAGGACCAAAGTCCACCACCCTAACCTAACCACTAGGCCACTCCTCCACTCAATCCAGACTCCAGGTAAAAAACAAAACAAAAAAACTTTGGGGACAGGAGGTGATGCTGGGTTGGGCCGGTGTTGAGTAAACTTGATGCTGGGTGATGTGGGGTTAGAAAAGCAGAATTGATGTTGGACTATGGGGATGGTGGAGTAGGGAAGGACAGGGGAGCTATGAGACGGTGGGTAAAGATAGCAAGGGTGATGCAGGTCTATGATGGGGTGGGGGTCTAGAAGGGCAGGGGGTATTCTGGGCTTTATATGAAGCAACTGGGGGCTACGAAAAGGCAGGGGAGAAGCTGGGTTTTATATGAAGGGGTTGGGGGGTACGGAAAGGCAGGGGAGATGCTTGGCTATAGGACATTTTCTGTATGTTCCTGCTATCTTGTTTGGTTAATTATGGAATGTGTGTGTCTGGACTTGTCTGGCTTTTCCAGTAGGAAGCTTATTGCTGTTCTGTGTTTTTACTTGCTGCCTTTTGTGTGTTCAGAATTGTTGCTGTTAAGTTTGCTACATGGGCTCTGAAAAGCATCTTTGCAGGATTTAGTGTTACTTCACAAAGTATATGGTATTGAAGAGTGTTTGGTTCTATTATTGAGGTGCTGCCAGAATTCTGGTGGGTGCTGGGTAAAGGAAGCACCGACAGGATCAAAACTGCTGCTTTGTGTATGTTACTCTTATGGTGTCATTATATTATGATTCCACTACCCACTTTTTAGGAAATACGATCTTCTGTGTTTATCACAAAACTTACAGAAATTCATTATGATTTTAGCTTCCAAGAGAGAGAAAGTTCCTGACAATGTTCCCAAGAAAAAAAAAGAATTTCCTGACAGTGTTCCGTAGTCTACCCCCATGGCAAAACAAAGTTCTTTGCTAACTTACATCAAAAAAACACATCTAGAAGATCATGGCAAGGATGAAGATAGAAACAAAAAGCCACGGCTAGAAGAACACGACGAGAATGTTGATTAGAAGTGAATCATTACCTGGTCCCTCTACAAGTTCCACTTTATTCCCACCGATTAGTAGATGTGGTATAATGGAACCAAAAGAATTACCTTCTGATTTATCCGACATTAATGAACCACCTACACAACCAAAGTTGCAGTCTTTCCCAGTTAGTATAATTGGTGACAAGTCCAGAAGTTTTTCCTCTCACTGGTATAAATTTCGCTGGTTAGAATACAGCATAAACCAAGATACAGTGTTCTGCAAAGCATGCAGACATTTTCCTGATACCAACGCTGATGATGCTTTCATCAGAACTGGCTTTAAAGACTGGAAGCATATGACTCGCGGCTGCTCAAGACATGACTTAAGCATGGCTCACTGTCTTGCCCTAAAAAAATTTGAAGACTACAGACAAAGTCACCTTCCAGGAGGTCGTGGAACTATTTTAAATCAGCTAAACCATGATGCATGAACCCTTCTGTTATAGAAAGAAATCGTGAACATATCAAGTAGTGCTTGATATTGTGATGTTCTGTGCAAAGCAAGAAGTTCCACTAGGTGGACACAGAGAGACCGATGATGCTTTAAATAAAGGAAACTTTTTGAAATTGTTTAAACTCCTCAGCAAGCACAACAATGAAAAACTCCCTAAGAATGCAACTCTGATGAGCCCAGGTATTCAGAATGAACTGTTGGAATCAGCCACTGTACTACTGGTTCGCAAAACCAAATCTGAAATACATGAAATCAGTAATACATACTATGCAATTCTGGGTGATGAATGCAAAGATCTCTGCAAGCGTGAGCTTGTTGCAGTATGTGTCAGATACCTACACAAGGGGGTAATAAAGGAAAGGGCAGTTGGATTTGTTGACACTGCAGACATGACAGCAAATGGGATTTCAGATAAAATCATGAAAGTGCTTGAGGTTCTTGAGTTAGATCCTGAGTTATGTGTTGGCTTCAGCTTTGATGGAGCATCAAACATATAAATGGCGAGTGTCGTACTCACTCGCAAATGCGCAGTAGAGACCCTCTATGCCCCGCCCCCCGCGTCAATATGTGATGATGGGGGCGGAACAGAGAGGATCTGTACTGTGCATTTGCAAGGGACGAAACCACCGTCGGTAACGCTCCCCCACCCTTCACCCGGCCGGGCCCTCGCTCCGCTATTGAAACAGCGAGGGAACGCAGCACACAGCTCTGCTGAGCTGCCGTCCTTCCTTCTTCTCTGCCTGTGTCCCGCCCTCGACAACGTTACATCACACGAGGGCGGGACACAGGCAGAAAAGAAGAAGGAAGGCAGACGGCAGCTCAGCAGAGCTGTGTGCTGCGTTCCCTCGCTGTTTCAATAGCGGAGCGAGGGCCCGGGCCGGATGGAGGGGGGGGGGCGAGCTCGGTGGCGGGGCAGGGCCTTGCAGCGGCGACGGGAAGGGGCTTTCAACCCCCCCCCCCCCCTTTCCTATACTAGCCTGTTTTTACGGGCTCAACGGCTAGTCTGTAATGTCTGGAAACAAGGGAGGTGTTCATGTGATTTTGAAACGCACATTTCGGCGGGCTGTTTATGTGCACTGTAATTCTCATCGCTTCAACCTGGTCCTCTGCACAGCATCTAAAGCATGTCCCTCTGTTACCACATTTTTTGAAATTCTGAACTCCGTGCATGGTTTTAAGACAGGAACACACAGGCATGCTCGTTTTCTGGAAGTACAGAAACAACAGCATCCTGATAGACAATGCCTTGAACTTGAACGATCAGCAGACACAAGATGGAGCTCAAAATCTGGCTCTGTGAAAAAAGTACTGTTTGCTTTATGATGTTATTCTTGAAGTGCTTGCTGAATTTTCAAACTCTGCTGGACAGAAAACTAGAATCCCATTTTCTGCTACAACAAATAGAGACAAAGAAATTCTTATTTCTGTTTGTTACATTTGGGAAATTGTTTGAAAGTAGTGATTTTGCCACTAAAGGTCTACTGAGCGCCACTGTGTCTGTTACAGTTTGCATTAGTCTGATAGAGTGTCTAAAAGAAACTTTGGTTCGGTTTAGGGAGAACACTTCACACGACTTTGATAAAGTTCTTCAGTTAACAGATGAGCTCATGGAGAAGTATGATATTGAAAAGTGGGATATCTCTTCATCTCGCAAGGCAAAGCTACCTGCAAAGATTAGCGATACATTGGTTTTTTCAACTTGGGTAAATCTTCTTGCGTGCAGAGCAATGAAGATTTGAGACATCTGTGGAATGAGATTATTGACTGTCAGATAACAGAATTGAAGAATCGTTTTCAAGATGATGCTTATGGAATGATGACTTCTTCTGCTGCCTGTATGCCAACATCCGAGTCCTTTGGCCAAAGAGAGAATCTACAGTCCCCACACCATAGAAGAAGCAGAATTTTTCAGTGTTGTTCAACATCTAAGGTAGAAGGTGTAAATTATCCATCATTAATTGAAGTGCTAGACAACTGCAGTGTGGATATCTTCCCAGTTGTCAATGCCCTATTAAGAGTACTTATCTCTCTGCCAATGACAACCTGCACTGTGGAAGGACTCTTTTCTGCTGTGAACAGGATCAAAACAGCATAGAGAGCCTCAATGCTCACCAGCCGCCTCCATAATTTATCACTTTTATCTTTTGAGAGCAGTGGCGTAGCGGGGGCGGCTGCCACCCGGGGCGGATCGCTGCTGCACCCCCCCCCCCCCCCGGGTGCAGACCAACACCACCCCCCCCCCCCGGCGTGGCCCCCCCCCCCCCCCACCGGCATAGCGCCACCCCGACACGGTCCCCACCTGCCTACGAGCTCCATCCATCTGCAGCGCTGCTGTAAAGAAGAAATCGCTTCGTCGGCCCTTCCCTCACTCACTGTGTCACGCCCTCTGACGTAACTTCCTATTTCCTCAAGGGCGGGACACAGTGAGTGAGGGAAGGGCCGACAAAGCGATTTCTTCTTTAGAGCAGCGCTGCAGATGGATGGAGCTCGTAGGCAGGTGGGGACAGTGTTGGGGGGGGGGGGGGGGGGGCGCTGCGCCGGGGGGTGTGGATGGATGCACCCCCCACCCGTTGACACCCGGGGCGGACCGCCCCCACCGCCCCGCCCTTGCTACGCCACTGTTTGAGAGAGAACTATGTGATTCATTGGACTATGACAGCATTATTCATATATTCAACAGCAAAAGACGGACCCTCATTCTTTAGTGAGAATAGAAGATACAAGCCATCAATCAGTTTGTTACCCCAATATTTAACTTTTTATTTAAAGCTTCATTGGTCCTGCCCACCAGACAATTTTGTAAGAGCAAGTTTATGGCCACAATTGTATATCTGAAGAGCTAAATGCTTATTAATAAATTTTCTTTACCACTTGGTTTATGGATAACAAATGACAAATGATAGAAAAAAAAAATAAAAATTTGACCCCCAAGATACCTCAACCTCAGAATTTGTAAAACAAGAGAAAAAGCTCTTCAAAGAATTTGACCAGAAAGGAAAACTGACTGTTTCATTATAGCTGTGTTCCATATAGAGAGCTATTTCAGAAAAGAGTAAATTAAAACCTGACACTGGAATGGTTAAAGAGAAAAACATCCTATATAATAATTCTCACCTCCAACAGGAAGTGCTTGGGACCGTGCCTGCCGGAAGTGGTCTGCTAGGCAGGCACGCACTGACCTATGTGACATCAGTGACAGACAATTGGCAAAACAAAACAATCTGAGTGATGGCCATTAGGACACAGGGTACATAGGAGAGTTTTAAAAGACCTAAAGGAACCCAAAGTGTTCAGGGGGGAGAGCAGGGGAATAGTGTGGGCAGCAGCCGGGAGCCACCTGCAGGGGATGAACAGCAGGAACTGTGCAAAAGCCTCCCCCTTGTGGAATATGAAGATGGCTCTGGAGAGGGTGAGGGGCCCCAGCTCTGGCCCTGCTGAACATGAGGGGCAGGACAGGGATAAACTGAAAAGATGCTGGAGTTTGAGGATTCTGGGTGTCAGTCAGAGCTGCACATACAGTGGGGGAAATAAGTATTTGATCCCTTGCTGATTTTGTAAGTTTGCCCACTGACAAAGACATGAGCAGCCCATAATTGAAGGGTAGGTTATTGGTAACAGTGAGAGATAGCACATCACAAATTAAATCCGGAAAATCACATTGTGGAAAGTATATGAATTTATTTGCATTCTGCAGAGGGAATAAGTATTTGATCCCCCACCAACCAGTAAGAGATCTGGCCCCTACAGACCAGGTAGATGCTCCAAATCAACTCGTTACCTGCATGACAGACAGCTGTCGGCAATGGTCACCTGTATGAAAGACACCTGTCCACAGACTCAGTGAATCAGTCAGACTCTAACCTCTACAAAATGGCCAAGAGCAAGGAGCTGTCTAAGGGTGTCAGGGACAAGATCATACACCTGCACAAGGCTGGAATGGGCTACAAAACCATCAGTAAGACGCTGGGCGAGAAGGAGACAACTGTTGGTGCCATAGTAAGAAAATGGAAGAAGTACAAAATGACTGTCAATCGACAAAGATCTGGGGCTCCACGCAAAATCTCACCTCGTGGGGTATCCTTGATCATGAGGAAGGTTAGAAATCAGCCTACAACTACAAGGGGGGAACTTGTCAATGATCTCAAGGCAGCTGGGACCACTGTCACCACGAAAACCATTGGTAACACATTACGACATAACGGATTGCAATCCTGCAGTGCCCGCAAGGTCCCCCTGCTCCGGAAGGCACATGTGACGGCCCGTCTGAAGTTTGCCAGTGAACACCTGGATGATGCCGAGAGTGATTGGGAGAAGGTGCTGTGGTCAGATGAGACAAAAATTGAGCTCTTTGGCATGAACTCAACTCGCCGTGTTTGGAGGAAGAGAAATGCTGCCTATGACCCAAAGAACACCGTCCCCACTGTCAAGCATGGAGGTGGAAATGTTATGTTTTGGGGGTGTTTCTCTGCTAAGGGCACAGGACTACTTCACCGCATCAATGGGAGAATGGATGGGGCCATGTACCGTACAATTCTGAGTGACAACCTCCTTCCCTCCGCCAGGGCCTTAAAAATGGGTCGGTGCTGGGTCTTCCAGCATGACAATGACCCAAAACATACAGCCAAGGCAACAAAGGAGTGGCTCAGGAAGAAGCACATTAGGGTCATGGAGTGGCCTAGCCAGTCACCAGACCTTAATCCCATTGAAAACTTATGGAGGGAGCTGAAGCTGCGAGTTGCCAAGCGACAGCCCAGAACTCTTAATGATTTAGAGATGATCTGCAAAGAGGAGTGGACCAAAATTCCTCCTGACATGTGTGCAAACTCATCATCAACTACAGAAGACGTCTGACCGCTGTGCTTGCCAACAAGGGTTTTGCCACCAAGTATTAGGTCTTGTTTGCCAGAGGGATCAAATACTTATTTCCCTCTGCAGAATGCAAATAAATTCATATACTTTCCACAATGTGATTTTCCTGATTTAATTTGTGATGTGCTATCTCTCACTGTTACCAATAACCTACCCTTCAATTATGGGCTGCTCATGTCTTTGTCAGTGGGCAAACTTACAAAATCAGCAAGGGATCAAATACTTATTTCCCCCACTGTATCTCCCCAGTCTCATAGCGTCGGTTTTACATAAGTACATAAGTAATGCCATACTGGGAAAAGACCAAGGGTCCATCGAGCCCAGCATCGAAAATAGGTATTTTGCATTAAAACAGCATGTATCACAGTCCACTGCTGTCCCTTCTGTTTCTGCTGACCAATGTCCTGCAGCCAGGTCCTGCGAAAAGCAAGGAGTCCTTAGCAGAGACATAAAGCAGACCAGGTCTCAGGTCAGCTCCCTAGCAGAAGGAGAAGGGTAGGATTAAAGGTAGAGAATGACAAGGGGACGGGGATCCGTAGTAACCGCAGGGATGGGGACGGGGACAGAGCTTGTGGAGGTGGGGACAGATCCCATGGGGGTGGGGCAGGGATGGGGACAGAGCTCACAGGAACAGGAACAAACTTTGTCCCCATCATTTTCTACTTTGAAGCCTGTCAATGAACTGGACTGTTATTTATGTTTGAATGATGCAGACAACGATATTTTGATTTTTTGGAAAAACAAGCAAACATGCTGGCCACAACTAGCAAAATTTGCATCAGTGTTCTGTACATCCTGCTACCAGCACATCTTCTAAGAAGACATCTTCTATTGCAGGAAGGACTGTGGAAGACAGGAGAGCTGGACTGAATCCTGAGATTGTTGATGACTTATTCATCCACAGATTAAAAAATCATAACAGTGCTTCATATGGCATATTTGTTCCCCGTTAGGGCATACAGAGCGGGTTGCATTTTTTACCCCTGGACATTTTAGCAGAGTGGATTAGGATTCCTTGGGCCAGTAGAAATTAACTATTGTTGGGGTTGGAAGGGTAGAGGGTGGTGGTGGGAAGGAGGGTTATTACAGCTGCTCGTTGTTATTATTGTTTTCTATTTGTACTTTATACACAACAGTTGCACAGCATATTGTTCCTTTTTATACTTTAATAAAAATATTTAAATATAAAATCATAATTGTTCGAGGCTTCTGCAGATGAGGACAGAGCCCACGGGGACGGGATGGGGACAGAACCTGTGGGGAGAGAGCGGGGATTGGGACAGAACCTGCGGGGATGAGGTAGGGATAGAGATAGAACACACGGGGACAGGACAGGGACAAACTTTGTCCCCATTTCATTCTCTAATCAGAGGTCTCTGTTTTATCTGTAGACTGGGGGAAGAAGGGAGTCCTGCTGGTGCACGGCTTCCTAGGTTCAGCTGCCTGATGTTGAGGGGACAGAATGGAGAGCAAAAGAGTAGGATTCCAGGCTAATGAAAAGCCACCTCCACCTTTGATATGTTAAGGTAAGATTAAGATTCAAAATTGGCATCTAAATCACAGAATTTAGACGTCATTCTCCCCCAAAACATTTTCATGTGTGGGTCATTATTTAAACACTGAGCTTCCGGTGTCAGCTATGCGCATGTGTGAATGTTGCTTTGGACGTTTTCACCGGCACATCGCTGGTTGTCAGATACTTGACCACCTTGAAGAGCTGGCAAGTAACTATTTAATTGTATTGTTAGTAATTTTGTATTATTGTGGGTGTGCAATTGTTGAATTTTAAGGTACTATAAACACACTGTTGTTTTGTTTAGAACACAAGACCCCTGAAGACGCTGGTTTATAGCGAAACATGATCATGTCGGTTCCTAGTGTGGTTGTTCGATTGCCTACTGAATAATGACCCTGAGAGGGAATTCATCATTTACAAGTTAACAGTTGACTTGTTCTGAAACCTGAGAACTGGAACCATTATTCCGATGAGTGCTGATGACTACATCTTGGTACTATTCAGGATTTGTGATTTACGAGTATATCACTCCAGCAGGAGTATTCTGGGACTGGAGCTTGTGCCATATACTTTTTGACTGGTCTGATGTTTGAAAACAGAAGTGAAAGAACATTTCATTGAGGATTAACAAATCAATACCGTGATGGTGTTGATGATCATGATTACACAGATTAGTATTGATATGTATTCAAAGTCCTGTTATGCTGTATTGAGTTTATATTGCAATGTATGAGTTGGATGAATGAGAATGAATGCTTGTGGGATGTATTTGTTAGAGTACACAACAGTGTGATATGTAAGAGAGAATTATTATTGTATATTTTGATAAAAATTAAAAGACACATATTTTTGCATTACAAACGGTTGTTATATTCTTAGATGTTTAATTAAATACAACCAGTTATCGAGTGTGAACCTTTATTTGTATTGTGGTAATATATATGTATGAGATATCTCATACATATTCATTATGGTTATTCCCAAAAAAAAAAAGCCAGTTCTTTCTCCCTTCCTTCATTCCTCCATATTAGCATATTCATATATATATATATATATATATATATATATATATATATATATATATATATTTCCGCTGGAGTCTTTCATGAGGTACTTTGTCAAACGCCTTCTGAAAAATCCAGGTACACAATATCAACCAGCTCACCTTTATGCACATGCTTGTTCACCCCTTCAAAGAAATGTAGTAGATTGGTGAGGCAATGCTACCCTAGAGGATCTGGATTTGAGCTTTCTACCTGAGCCTAAATTTGGCTTCCAGAACCTCTCTCCCACGTTTTCCTATGTCATTGGTACCCACATGTAGCAAGACAGCCGGCTCCTCCCCAGCACTATCTAAAATCCTACCTAGGTAACGTGTGAGGTTCGCCACCATCGCATCAGGCAGGCAAGTCACCAAGCGATCCTCATATCTGATGGGGAGAAATGAAAAATAGACTTTTACTTCAGCAGATTTAGCCCATACGCAGCAGAGCTTTAGAAGTGTTAACTCCCATTTTTTTCTCTCTCTCTCTCTCTCTTTCACACAGACTCTTGAATAAAAGATTCAATTACTCTCTCTTCTTTAACTTCCAAACAAAAATGATGTTTACTTACAGTTTCTTCAGATAACTATTTACATCATACTTGCAGTAGACATGGTAAAACTACTGAATACAAAAATTCTGTCAGTTGGTTATCATACAGCTTGAAGAGAGATTGCTAACACCATCTTATGCTGACATAGACTGACTCACTCTCAGAGCAACTAGAGTGACTCGGACACACCCACAAGACATTACACTATATCCAATGACATCATAGCTCATAGAATTGTTGACAGTTAATGCATGCAGCACTTGTCTTTCACATATTCCTACAATATCCACCAGCCACCCAGCTATCTATATGCCTAATGATCGAATCGCCAACTACAACAGCGGTCCTAACCTTTCCCTCCTGGGCAGCACTTGCGAGACATATCCTCGGTGCGAGAGGGTGGTACATCCCCTGGTGGGAAGGTCCTGGCTACAGGAGTACTTCCTACTTCACCAGGGTGATGCTTTCCTTCAAGGACACCTCCTCCAATCCTCCAAGGTAGTACAGGGGCTACCAGACTGGAGGTGGGACTTCTCTACAACATCCCTGTAGGTCTCCTCTATGTACCTCTCTGTCTCCCTCAGCTCCACCAAGTCTGCTACTCTAGCCTCAAGAGAACGGACACGTTCTTTGAGAGCTAGGAGCTCTTTGCATCGGGCACATACATATGACATCTCACCAACTGGGAGATAATCATACATGTGACACTCAATGCAAAAGACTGGATAGCACCCGTCTCGCTGCTGGACTGCTGACTCCATCTTAGTGTTTTTGAGTTTTTCAATAATTTAAAACTTGCTACAGTATTAAGGATATTATCCTAATATAAAAGTGTTGTTTAGTTTATATAGTATATTGTATGATTTATTTAGTGTTACCTTTTTAGATGGTAATGAAATGTATTTAAAACTCTGTAATAGCACTCCTTGTTTGTTACCCTAATTACAATAACTGACTGTAAATGAACAGTTGTCCTAGGGGTGGGCGGGAAGACTAAACTAGATCCTGCAGTGCCTGCTAGATTCTATCTGTTAATGCTGTGGTACAAAGTTTTTAAAACTAAGTGGAAAAGACTATGGAGATTAGTTGATAAAATTTACTTTTTTTATTTTTATTTTGCCTATCACTGACCTACAATTCCTCCTTTAAACCCCAATCTTTAAGTTCCAAAAGCACAAAGCAAAATAGCATTCACTTACCAGAGAAATGTCCTCTTCTCTCGGAACTTCTTTATATAGTTTTGAATCTAAGGGGCCTTTTTTAACAGGCTCTTTGAAGCTGACTCAGCAACCTATGCAAGTATTCTACTTCCCCACACCTTAATTAACACTTAATTGAGGTCGCTGTATGAGCTACCTCTCCAGCAGCCAAGGAACAGAAAATAACTGCCTTTTAGAACAAGAGTAAAAGGCTGTTTAGTTTCTACCTCTAGAAAAAGTTTCAGTTTAAAACTATGGGAAAAGGATTTGTACACTATTGGGCTTATTTTCGAAAGAGAAGGGCGACCATCTTTCAACACAAATCGGGAGATGGGCGTCCTCCCAGGGTCGCCCAAATCGGCATTATCGAAAGCCGATTTTGGGCGTCCTCAACTGCTTGCCGTTGCAGGGACAACCAAAGTTCACGGGTGTGTGTCGGAAGCATAGCGAAGGCGGGACTGGGGCATGCTTAACACATGCTTAACACATGGGTGTTCTCGACCGATAATGGAAAAAAGAAGGGCGTCCCTGACGAGCACTTGGGCGACTTTACTTGGTCCATTTTTTCTTGCAACCAAGCCTCAAAAAGGTGCCCGAACTGACCATAAGACCACTGGAGGGAATCGGGGATGACCTCCCCTTACTCTCCCAGTGTTCACTAACCTCCTCCAACCCTAAAAAAAACTTTAAAAATATTTTTTGCCAGCCTCTATACCAGCCTCAAATTTCATATCCAGCTCTCTGACAGCAGTATGCAGGTCCCTGGAGCAGTTTTAGTGGGTACTGCAGTGCACTTCAGGGAGGCGGACCCAGGCCCATCCCCCTACCTGTTACACTTGTGGTGGTAAATGTGAGCCACCAAAACCCACCACAAACCCACTGTACCCACATCTAGGTGCCCCCCTTCATCCCTAAGGGCTATGGTAGTGGTGTACAGTTATGGGGAGTGGGTTTTTTTGGGGGGGCTCAGCACACAAGGTAAGCGAGCTATGCACCTGGGAGCTTTTTTCTGGTCCACTGCAGTGCCCCCTAGGGTGCCCGGTTGGTGTCCTGGCATGTCAGGGAGACCAGTGCACTATGAATGTTGGCTCCTCCCACGACCAAATGGTCGTTTCTGAGATGGTCGTCCTCAGTTTCCATTATCGCTGAAAATCAGGGCCAACCATCTCTAAGGTCGATCTAAATGTTGAGTTTTGGGCGTCCCTGACCGTATTATCGAAATGAAAGATGGATGCCCATCTTGTTTTGGTTTCCCCGCCCCTTCGCCGGACGTCCTGTGAGGACGTCCTGAGGAAAACTTGGGCACCCCGTTCGATTATGCCCCTCCACAGCAACTAGTTAATAATGCTTGCTTTTCTCTCTCTTTCTCTTTTTATTCCCCCTTTAATACTAAACTAGGTCCTGCAGTGCCTGCTAGATTCTATCTGTTAATGCTGTGGTACAAAGTTTTTAAAACTAAGTGGAAAAGACTATGGAGATTATATAAGTACATAAGTAATGCCATACTGGGAAAAGACCAAAGGTCCATCGAGCCCAGCATCCTGTCCCCGACAGCGGCCAATCCAGGTCAAGGGCACCTGGCAAGCTACCCAAATGTACAAACATTTTATACAAGTTATTCCCGAAATTGTGGATTTTTCCCAAGTCCATTTAGTAGCGGTCTATGGACTTGTCCTTTAGGAAACCATCCAACCCCTTTTTAAACTCTGCCAAGCTAACCGCCTTCACTACGTTCTCCGGCAACGAATTCCAGAGTTTAATTACGCGTTGGGTGAAGAAAGATTTTCTCCTATTTGTTTTAAATTTACTACACTATAGTTTCATCGCATGTCCCCTAGTCCTAGTATTATTGGAAAGCATGAACAGACGCTTCACATCCACCTGTTCCACTGCACTCATTATTTTATATACCTCTATCATGTCTCCCCTCAGCCGTCTCTTCGCCAAGCTGAAAAGCCCTAGCCTCCTTAGTCTTTCTTCATAGGGAAGTTGTCCCATCCTCGCTATCGTTTTTGTCGCCCTTCGCTGCACCTTTTCCAGTTCTACTATATCTTTCTTGAGGTGCGGCGACCAGAATTGAACACAACACTCAAGGTGCAGTCGCACCATGGAGCGATACAACGGCATTATAACATCCTCACATCTGTTCTCCATACCTTTCCTAATAATATCCAACATTCTATTCGCTTTCCTAGCCGCAGCAACACACTGAGCAGAAGGTTTCAGTGTATTATCGACGACGACACCCAGATCCCTTTCTTGGTCCGTAACTCCTAACGTGGAACTTTGCATGACGTAGCTATAATTCGGGTTCTTTTTTCCCACATGCATCACCTTGCACTTGTTCACATTAAACGTCATCTGGCATTTAGCCGCCCAGTCTCCCAGTCTCGTAAGGTCCTTCTGTAATTTTTCACAATCCTCTCGCGAGTTAACGACTTTGAATAACTTTGTGTCATCAGCAAATTTAATTACCTCGCTGGTTACTCCCATCTCTAAATCATTTATAAATATATTAAAAAGCAGCGGCCCTAGCACTGACCCCTGAGGAACTCCACTAACTACCCTTCTCCATTGTGAATACTGCCCATTTAACCCCACTCTGTTTCCTATCCTTCAACCAGTTTTTAATCCACAATAGGACATTTCCTCCTGTTACAGGAAATGTTACAGTTCCAAAATGATATTTAAGAATAGAGGGGATCGCTCAGAGCATGTGGTCGCAACATGTGCTGTATTTCTAAGTTTTAAGATATATTTTGATTCTATTCTGTTTTATTATCCCCCAATTACCTATAAGGTAATAAGATAAGCATATGTAAGGAAAAGGGGAAGTAAATACGCTAAATTTGAATTAATTCCATTAACCTGCATTGTACGTTTAAGAACATGTGCTTAAAGCATTTGGAGCTTGCACATGTGAGGACATGTGCTTTTCCCAATATAAAGGCCAGATAGTTAACTTTACATAAGTACATAAGTACATAAGTAGTGCCATACTGGGAAAGACCAAAGGTCCATCTAGCCCAGCATCCTGTCACCGACAGTGGCCAATCCAGGTCAAGGGCACCTGGCACGCTCCCCAAACGTAAAAACATTCCAGACAAGTTATACCTAAAAATGCGGAATTTTTCCAAGTCCATTTAATAGCGGTCTATGGACTTGTCCTTTAGGAATCTATCTAACCCCTTTTTAAACTCCGTCAAGCTAACCGCCCGTACCACGTTCTCCGGCAACGAATTCCAGAGTCTAATTACACGTTGGGTGAAGAAAAATTTTCTCCGATTCGTTTTAAATTTACCACACTGTAGCTTCAACTCATGCCCTCTAGTCCTAGTATTTTTGGATAGCGTGAACAGTCGCTTCACATCCACCCGATCCATTCCACTCATTATTTTATACACTTCTATCATATCTCCCCTCAGCCGTCTCTTCTCCAAGCTGAAAAGCCCTAGCCTTCTCAGCCTCTCTTCATAGGAAAGTCGTCCCATCCCCACTATCATTTTCGTCGCCCTTCGCTGTACCTTTTCCAATTCTACTATATCTTTTTTGAGATACGGAGACCAGTACTGAACACAATACTCCAGGTGCGGTCGCACCATGGAGCGATACAACGGCATTATAACATCCGCACACCTGGACTCCATACCCTTCCTAATAACACCCAACATTCTATTCGCTTTCCTAGCCGCAGCAGCACACTGAGCAGAAGGTTTCAGCGTATCATCGACGACGACACCCAGATCCCTTTCTTGATCCGTAACTCCTAACGCGGAACCTTGCAAGACGTAGCTATAATTCGGGTTCCTCTTACCCACATGCATCACTTTGCACTTGTCAACATTGAACTTCATCTGCCACTTGCACGCCCATTCTCCCAGTCTCGCAAGGTCCTCCTGTAATCGTTCACATTTCTAATACAGGCAAGGTAACAAGTTTACAATAGAGAGGCAATTTTAGAGAGGATCTTTTACCAATGGAAGTATGCTACAAAATAACAGGTTTGATTGTAAATGAAGCTGGATAATTCACATGGATGGAGGCTGCTATGGAGAGTGATGCAGGAGATCCTTGCTGGAACAGGAAGTTTCTTTGTAGATTTGCTGTCTGATGGAGCTTGAAGCCGTTTCTTTCAGTTGGATGTGATGTCCAGCTTGAGAAGTCAGGATTCCAAGAGATTCTAGCTTGCTTTTAGATTTAATCACTTCAGGGCAGTGGTGACTAGGACAGGAGCATCAGGAACAGCCAGGAAGAACTATATTTCTAAAGAAAGAGCCCCTGCTTTTAAAGTGTCTGAACTGGGCATTTATCTACCAGGCTATTTTTAGACTCGCGTCAGGTGGTTGCCCTTGGTCCAATTAGAAAGCTCCTGGGTAGCTGAATTCTGGGCATCTAGTTTTGAGATGGAGCATGGTAACAGGTCACATGTTCAATGACATCATAAGACTTCCGCCTGGACATCTGCTAGTCCATTGTCTGAGGGTGATTGAGCTTAGATGGGCTTAGTCCTTGTCTGAGAATAGGTGGAGGTATAGTCTTTTGTTAGGTGCTGCTATTTTTGGAGAAGTGTTGATGGCCTTAGGTATTCACCCAGCTTCTCAGTAGTTTTCCAGAGGAGAGGGGGGAAGTAAAGTCTTTGCAGCTGTATATTTTATATGATTTGGATCTGATCCAGCAAAACCAATAACTCTGAGAATTAAACTTATATCATGCTACACTCCTATCCCATGACCCTCCAATTTCCTTTGATAAAATTTGATTTTTATATTTTTATTTTGCCTATCACTAACCTACAATTCCTCCTTTAAACCCCTACAATTCCTCCTTTAAACCCCAATCTTTAAGTTCCCAAAGCACAAAGCAAAACAATGTTCACTTACCAGAGAAATGTCCTCTTCTCTCAGAACTTCTCAGCCAAGCAGTTGCTTCCTTATAGCAGACTATGGACTTTTCCTCCAGGAACTTGTCCAAAACATTTTAAAACCCAGATATGCTAACTGCTGTTACCACATCCTCCAGTAACGAGTTCCAGAGCTTATCTGTTCTTTGAGTGAAAAAAAAATATTTCCTCCTCTTTGTTTTAAAAGTATTTCCATGTACCTTAATTGAGTGTCCCCTAGTCTTTGTACTTTTTGAAAGAGTGAAACATCGATTCACTTCTACCCGTTCTACACCACTCAGGATTTTATAGACA
Source organism: Microcaecilia unicolor (assembly GCF_901765095.1). NCBI lineage: Eukaryota > Metazoa > Chordata > Amphibia > Gymnophiona > Siphonopidae > Microcaecilia > Microcaecilia unicolor. Next base: position 9,948,852 of record NC_044032.1, on the reverse strand, counting down.
ATCATTTCCCCTCTCTTTTCCGAGCTAAAGAGCCCTAACCTCTTTAGCCTTTCCTTCTTATGAGGAGTTCCATCCCCTTTATTATTTTGGTTGCTCTTTAATTCCGCAAAGGGGCTCATTTTCAAAGCACTTAGACTTGCAAAGTGCCATAGATTACTTGGGAATGACTTGGGGAGATGAAATTATAGTAGATTGAAGAGGATCAGCCCCTGGAATAGCTGTAGATCACAAAGGCAGGCTAGGAAGACAGGGACTTTCTCGAACAGCCCCCAAAGGCAGAGAGGGAGGGCTGGCCCTAGCCCTAAGGACCAATAGGGAAAACTCACAAGGATACGCTCTCAGAAGAAGTTAATCACAGGAAGCTGCAAACTATGGGGGGAAGACCCGAGTGCTATTATACAGACAATGCACATAAATACAAATAATACTCATATTAAATATACATAACAATACACCCGCCTGTACCTTCCTTTTTAACTTTAGCTGATAAGGTACTTGCTGTTGAGGCTGAATCTCGGGTACTGGGGGTCATTTTGGATCCTTCTTTATCTTATGGCTCTCAAGTTAACAACTTATGAGGAAAAAAAACACTGTTTTAAGATGAGACAGTTACGGTTAATAAGTTCATTCTTCACTCTTAGTTCAGATGAGGCAGTATCATCATCTGGACTAAGAGTGAAGAATTACTTTATTTAGGATTACATTCTAAACATCTTAAAAAGCCTCAACTTATTCAGAAAACCACTTTAAGGTTGATTTTTAGGGTAAACAAGTTTCAGATTTTATGATCAAGTTGCAATGGCTTCCTGTAGCCGAACGTTCTTGGTATTTCAGATAGTTTAGGCTCCACATCTCAGCTATTACTAAATACGATTTCTAATACACTCTTTGGCTATACAATTACATTATGAGATCAGCTTATTCTTTGTTTCCCCTTGCTTAAGAAATTGCGTTTTCCAAGGATTGTTGACACTATTTTTTCTGTTCTTATTATTCCGGCCTGGAATTCTCTTCCGTCATCCATTCGAACTGAACAGAACTATTTGAAGTTCTGTAAGATGCTGAAAACGTATCTCTTTGGTAGAGGCTAATCATTGTATTATTATTATATGCATCTTATATCACTCTTTTGTAATTCTGTAATTCCATCTTCCATTGTACACCTTGTTGAACCTGTTTTTGGGATAACAGCGGTTACGAAGTATTGCATTGACACCAGCATTGGCTTTGAACTACGTTGCTTGCATCATTCCAGCCACATCTGCTCCTGTGCTCAATAACCCTCATTTAAAACCTATTTCCCCCATTTTCCTAGTATGTCCTTAATTTCCTGTGGGAGTGGCCTAGTGGTTAGGGTGGTGGACTTTGGTCCTGGGGAACTGAGGAACTGAGTTCGATTCCCAGCACAGGCAGCTCCTTGTGACTCTGGGCAAGTCACTTAACCCTCCATTGCCTGCCACATTGAGCCTACCATGAGTGGGAAAGCGTGGGGTACAAATGTAACAAAATAAAATAAAATTCCTCCCAGAATCTCCATATCTTAGGACAACTCCCACATATGGAAGTAGGTACCACATCTCCACATGCTCTCCAATACCTCACAAGTACAGAATGATCAGTCTGATGTTTTCACACTGGAATTACTGTATATACCATCTGTAAAGCACCTTTAAACTATTTTTCTGATGCTTCACTAATGTTGAATACTTATGGGTTAATAAATATATGTAACTCGGGTCTAGGAGCCACTAGGCACAGTCCCCGAGGTTCACATACCAAACACCCCACAGACCTGGGTCACAAACCACTTTCAGCTCTTCCACCTCACTCAGTCAAATGTATCATCAATCAAGCTTGGGTGTGGGTCAAGGGCTGGAATAGAGATCTGGAAAGCAAAGGGGAATTCAGTTGGGCTTTTCAGGGGTGTTTTGCCACTCCGGGAGCAAACATCCTCATTCCCATGCTAAAGAACCACACAATTCTTCAAGGATTTTATTTTATATAAAACTCAACTTTATTGAACCAGCAGGTAAACCATTTTATAACTCCATCTGTACAGTCAACGTTCTCCTGTGTATTCAAGGTTACGGATCGCAACCTCAATCACTTTCCAACTCGCCAACCCAAAGTATTTACATTTTTACAACTTCTCCTGTCCTTTAGCCGTCCCTTTGGGCCAGGGGCGTATCTAGACCTGACATTTTGAGGGGGCCAGAGTTAAAATGGGGGGGGGGGCACTAGCATACAGGTTTGAGTAGTGCTTGATATACTGCTAAATAATGCTTTACAGTGTTCTTGATGATGGGTTACTAAGCACACAGTCAGTCCTGCATCAATATAAACCACATACACATTTATAGAAACCTTGGAAACACTGACATTTTTAAACAAAGTTGCATTATCCCATTATAATAGACTTCAGTCTGGTCAACCTGTAAGCATACATAACATAGTAACATAGTAGATGACGGCAGAAAAAGACCTACATGGTCCATCTAGTCTGCACAAGATAAACTCATATCTTGAATTTGTACCTGTCTTTTTCAGGGCACAGACCGTATAAGTCTGCCCAGCAGTATTTCCCGCCTCCCAACCACCAGTCCCGTCTCCCATCACCGGCTCTGGTACAGACCGTATAAGCCTGCCCTCCCCTATCCTAGCCTCCCAACCACCAACCCCTCTTCCCCCCACCTGCTCCGCCACCCAATTTCAGCTAAGCTTCTGAGGATCCATTCCTGCTGCACAGGATTCCTTTATGCATATCCCACGCATGTTTGAATTCCGTTACCGTTTTCATCTCCACCACCTCCCGCGGGAGGGCATTCCAAGCATCCACCACCCTCTCCGTGAAAAAATACTTCCTGACATCTTTTTTGAGTCTGCCCCCCTTCAATCTCATTTCATGTCCTCTCGTTCTACCGCCTTCCCATCTCCGGAAAAGATTTTTTTGCGGATTAATACCTTTCAAGTATTTGAACGTCTGTATCATATCACCCCTGTTCCTCCTTTCCTCCAGGGTATACATGTTCAGGTCAGCAAGTCTCTGCTCATACGTCTTGGAACGCAAATCCCATACCATTCTCGTAGCTTTTCTTTGCACCACTTCCATTTTTTTAACATCCTTCACAAGGTACGGCCTCCAAAACTGAACACAATACTCCAGGTGGGGCCTCACCAACGACTTGTACAGGGGCATCAACACTTCCTTTCTTCTGCTGATCACACCTCTCTCTATACAGCCTAGCAACCTTCTCGCTACGGCCACCGCCTTGTCACACTGTTTCGTCGCCTTCAGATCCTCGGATACTATCACCCCAAGATCCCTCTCCCCCTCAGTACCTATCAGACTCTCCCCGCCTAACACATACGTCTCTCGTGGGTTTCTACTCCCTAAATGCATCACTTTGCATTTCTTCGCATTGAATTTTAATTGCCAAACCTCAGACCATTGTTCTAGCTTCCTCAGATCCCTTTTCATGCTTTCCACTCCCTCCCGGGCGTCCACTCTGTTGCAAATCTTAGTATCATCTGCAAATAGGCAAACTTTACCTTCTAACCCTTCGGCAATGTCACTCACAAATATATTGAACAGAATCGGCCCCAGCACCAATCCCTGAGGCACTCCGCTACTCACCTTTCCCTCCTCCGAGCGAACTCCATTTACCACCACCCTCTGTCGTCTGTCCGTCAACCAGTTCCTAATCCAACACTTCGGGACCTATCTTCAGCCCATCTAGTTTATTTAAGAGCCTCCTGTGAGGAACCGTGTCAAAAGCTTTGCAAAAATCTAAGTAGATTACGTCTATAGCACGTCGATGATTCAATTCTCCAGTTACCCAATCAAAGAATTCAATGAGATTCGTTTGGCACGATTTCCCTCTGGTAAAACCATGTTGTCTCGGATCTTGCAGCTTGTTGGCTTCTAGGAAATTCACTATCCTTTTCTTCAGCATGGCTTCCATTACTTTTCCAATAACCGAAGTGAGGCTTACCGGCCTGTAGTTTCCAGCTTCTTCCCTATCACCACTTTTGTGAAGAGGTACCACCTCCGCCGTTCTGCAGTCCCTCGGAACCTCTCCAGACTCCAAGGATTTATTAAACAAATCTTTAAGAGGACCCGCCAGGACCTCTCTGAGCTCCCTCAATATTCTGGGGTGGATCCCGTCCGGTCCCATGGCTTTGTCCACCTTTAGCTTTCCAAGTTGTTGATACACACTCTCTTCCGTGAAAGGTGCTATATCCATTCCATTCTCAGGTGTACTTTTGCCAGTCCCTCGTGGTCCTTCGCCAGGATTTTCTTCAGTGAAAACCGAACAAAAGTATCTATTTAGTAAATTGGCACATCATAGTGTCCTGCAAAATAATTACTGCAGTGGCATATCCTTCAACTTTGTTTAACAAATATAAATGACTTATAAAGTTGATTTAATAAAATAAGGAAATACCTTTGAAGAGGCTCCTTTTCCATTCCTCTGGCTCTACTGATTTCTCTCCTTTCTGTCTGAGGCTGACAATCCATTCAATCCCTGTAGTTCCTGACAGTGTTCCTTCCACCCCCTTCTCCTTATGAAGGAGCAGGCAAGGGATTGTCATAGGGAAAAATCCATCAGCACTTCACACCTAGTTGAGTGCCTCAAAATCTGCATTTGTCAGTTGCATGTTTTTTTTTATTGTCATTGATGCTGACTGTGAACCATCTCTGTCTGTAGCTGCAATTATGAATGTCTAAGCTTTATATCACAATGTTCTCTTTAACCATTCCAGTGTCAGGTTTTCATTTACTCTTTTCTGAAATAGCTCTCTATATGGAACGCAACTATAATGAAACAGTCAGTTTTCCTTTCTGGTCAAATTCTTTGAAGAGCTTTTTCTCTTGTTTTACAAATTCTGAGGTTGAGATATCTTGGGGGTCAAATTTTTATTTTTCCTATCATTTGTTATCCATAAACCAAGTGGTAAAGAAAATTTATTAATAAACATTTAGCTCTTCAGATACACAATTGTGGCCATAAACTTGCTCTTACAAAATTGTCTGGTGGGCAGGACCAATGAAGCTTTAAATAAAAAGTTAAATTGTGGGGTAACAAACTGATTGATGGCCTGTATCTTCTATTCTCACTAAAGAATGAGGGTCCGTCTTTTGCTGTTGAATATGTGAATAATGCTGTCATAGTCCAATGAATCACATAGTTCTCTTTCAAAAGATAAAAGTGATAAATTATGGAGGCGGCTGGTGAGCATTGAGGCTCTGGATGCTGTTTTGATCCTGTTCACAGCAGAAAAGAGTCCTTCCACAGTGCAGGTTGTCATTGGCAGAGTGATAAGTACTCTTAATAGGGCATTGACATTTAGGAAGATATCCACACTGCAGTTGTCTAGCACTTCAATTAATGATGGATAATTTACTCCTTCTGCTACCTTGCGTTTTAGATGTTGAACAAACACTGAAAATTCTGCTTCTTCTATGGTGTGGGGACTGTAGATTCTCTCTTTGGCCAAAGGACTCGGATGTTGGCATACAGGCAGCAGAAGCAGTCATCATTCCATAAGCATCATCTTGAAAACGATTCTTCAATTCTGTTATCTGACAGTCAATAATCTCATTCCACAAATGTCTCAAATCTTCATTGCTCTGCACGCAAGAAGATTTACCCAAAGTTGAAAAAAACCAATGTATCGCTCTATCAGACTAATGCAAACTGTAACAGACACAGTTGCGCTCAGTAGACCTTTAGTGGCAAAATCACTACTTTCAAACAATTTCCCAAATGTAACTAACAGAAATAAGAATTTCTTTGTCTCTATTTGTTGTAGCAGAAAATGGGATTCTAGTTTTCTGTCCAGCAGAGTTTGAAAATTCAGCGAGCACTTCAAGAATAACATCATAAAGCAACAGTACTTTTTTCATAGAGCCAGATTTTGAGCTCCATCTTGTGTCTGCTGATCGTTCAAGTTCAAGGCATTGTCTATCAGGATGCAGTTGTTTCTGTACTTCCAGAAAACGAGCATGCCTGTGTGTTCCTGTCACAAAACCATGCATGGAGTTCAGAATTTCAAAAAAATGTGGTAACAGAGGGACATGCTTTAGATGCTGTGCAGAGGACCAGGTTGAGGCGATGAGAATCACATAAACAGCCCGCCGAAATGTGCGTTTCAAAATCACATGAACACCTCCCTTGTTTCCAGACATTACAGATGCTCCATCAAAGCTGAAGCCAACACAAAACTCAGGATCTAACTCAAGAACCTCAAGCACTTTCATGATTTTATCTGAAATCCCATTTGCTATCATGTCTGCAGTGTCAACAAATCCAACTGCCCTTTCCTTTATTACCCCCTTGTGTAGGTATCTGACACTTACTGCAACAAGCTCACGCTTGGAGAGATCTTTGCATTCATCACCCAGAATTGCATAGTATGTATTACTGATTTCATGTATTTCAGATTTGATTTTGCGAACCAGTAGTACAGTGGCTGATTCCAACAGTTCATTCTGAATACCTGGGCTCATCAGAGTTGCATTCTTAGGGAGTTTTTCATTGTTGTGCTTGCTGAGGAGTTTAAACAATTCCAAAAAGTTTCCTTTATTTAAAGCATCATCGGTCTCTCTGTGTCCACCTAGTGGAACTTCTTGCTTTGCACAGAACATCATAATATCAAGCACTACTTTGATATGCTCACGATTTCTGTCTATAACAGAAGGGTTCATGGCATCATGGTTTAGCTGATTTAAAATAGTTCCACGACCTCCTGGAAGGTGACTTTGTCTGTAGTCTTCAAATTTTTTTAGGGCAAGACAGTGAGCCATGCTTAAGTCATGTCTTGAGCAGCCGCGAGTCATATGCTTCCAGTCTTTAAAGCCAGTTCTGATGAAAGCATCATCAGCGTTGGTATCAGGAAAATGTCTGCATGCTTTGCAGAACACTGTATCTTGGTTTATGCTGTATTCTAACCAGCGAAATTTATACCAGTGAGAGGAAAAACTTCTGGACTTGTCACCAATTATACTAACTGGGAAAGACTGCAACTTTGGTTGTGTAGGTGGTTCATTAATGTCGGATAAATCAGAAGGTAATTCTTTTGGTTCCATTATACCACATCTACTAATCGGTGGGCATAAAGTGGAACTTGTAGAGGGACCAGGTAATGATTCACTGCTATCAACATTCTCGTCGTGTTCTTCTAGCCGTGGCTTTTTGTTTCTATCTTCATCCTTGCCATGATCTTCTAGATGTGTTTTTTTGAAGTAAGTTAGCAAAGAACTTTGTTTTGCCATGGGGGTAGACTACGGAACACTGTCAGGAAATTCTTTTTTGTCAGGAACTCTCTCTCTTGGAAGCTAAAATCATAATGAATTTCTGTAAGTTTTGTGATAAACACAGAAGATCCTATTTCCTAAAAAGTGGGTAGTGGAATCATAATATAATGACACCATGGGCAATAAGAGTAATATGCACAAACCAGCAGTTTTGATCCTGTCGGCGCTTCCTCTACCCAGCACTCACCAGAGATTCTGGCAGTACCTCAATAACAAGATCACAAACACTGCAATGCCACATATGCTTTTCAGAGACCATGTGGCAAACTTAACAGCAACAATTCTGAACACACAAAAGGCAGCAGTAAAAATACAAAACAGCAATAAATTTCCTACTGCAAAAATCTAGACAAGTCAGACTCTACCCCACATAAACCACGTACCAGCAGAATCTCTCACCTTGGTCAATCACAGAACATAGACCAACCAACCCTCATCAATTAAAGAATAAATGACCAACAATTTGAACAGGAAACACTGAGAAATCACATTCTCTATAATCAATTCAGCACAGGAGAAATAAAATAAAAAGGCATTATCTACTGTAGGGTGCAAAATGCAAGATCACTTACTACCCAAAATGAAATATTCCAAACATTTACACCTGTAACAAAAATAAAGCACCTTTTGCCCAACCAGGTCTATCAATCTGAATTTGAGTAAATCAGGTCACAACAGTGCGGATCATTAATAACCCCCCCTCCCAGGCTAACACCAATGAAACATAAATATAGGAACATAGATAATATCTGGATACTCTAGATCCATCAGATACAGTCTATAACACCTTAAATCAGACTTTTACCCAGTCAGCCACTTCCCCCAGAGACCTCTGGATCCAACTTTAAGGTGAAGAATACAAAATGCTTATGTTCCTGTCTGAGCAGGAAAACCAGTGCACTGCAAAGCAGATCATGACAACTGAGGATCCAGGGGTACGGCTGAGCAGAGAACTGGGAAAAAGCCAGATCTTCCAGCTTTAAAATGTTATAGACTGGATCAAGCAGATCCAGGAGATTTAGCATTTCACCAGTCCATAAATACAGCACCCAACAGCAGGAACATACAGAACATTTCCTATAGCCAAGCATCCCCTCTGCCCTTCTGTACCCCCAACCCCTTCATATAAAGCCCAGCTTCTCCCCTGCCCTTCATACCCCTAAACCCCTTCATATAAAGCCCAGCTTCGATCTCCCCTGCCCTTCATACCCCCAACCCCCTTCATATAAAGCCCAGCTTCGTTCTCCCCTGCCTTTCATACCCCCAAACCCCTTCATATAAAGCCCAGCTTCGTTCTCCCCTGCCTTTCATACCCCCAAACCCCTTCATATAAAGCCCAGCTTCGTTCTCCCCTGCCTTTCATACCCCCAAACCCCTTCATATAAAGCCCAGCTTCGTTCTCCCCTGCCTTTCATACCCCAAACCCCTTCATATAAAGCCCAGCTTCGTTCTTCCCTGCCTTTCATACCCCCAAACCCCTTCATATAAAGCCCAGCTTCTCCCCTGCCCTTCATACCCCCAAACCCCTTCATATAAAGCCCAGCTTCTCCCCTGCCCTTCATACCCCTAAACCCCTTCATATAAAGCCCAGCTTCGTTCTCCCCTGCCTTTCATACCCCCAAACCCCTTCATATAAAGCCCAGCTTCTCCCCTGCCCTTCATACCCCTAAACCCCTTCATATAAAGCCCAGCTTCGTTCTCCCCTGCCCTTCATACCCCTAAACCCCTTCATATAAAGCCCAGCTTCGTTCTCCCCTGCCTTTCATACCCCCAAACCCCTTCATATAAAGCCCAGCTTCTCCCCTGCCCTTCATACCCCCAAACCCCTTCATATAAAGCCCAGCTTCTCTCCTGACCTTCCATACCCCCCCTACATATAAATCCTAGAATATCCCCTGCCCTTCTAGACCCCACCCCCCATAGACCTGGCTGCATCACCCCTGTTGTTCTCTATATACCTCACCCTCTCATAGCTCCTGACTTAATTCTGCCCAATTCCCACACTACCAGCACAGTCATCCCAACCCAGCCTCACCTACCATCCCCAAAAAGTTTTTTTTTTTTTACCTGGAGTCTCTGGAGTGGACAGCACAGCAGGCAGTTACAGTGGTGGAGGGGAGGCAGAGCCTGGCCCTGGGAACAACTGGAGTCGGACTGACAGGCAGCAGATGGTGGTGGCTCTCAATCAGATCTAGAGAGAGTCTCTGATCTGACTTTGGCGCGAATGAGCGGGAAGATGAGCGAGGCGCGAGGCGGGAAGATGAGTAAGGCACGAGACACGAGGCTCTCAGATGGCGTGAATTAGGCCGAGGCGGGAAGACGAGTGAGGCGCGAAGCGGGAAGAGTGAGGCGCGAGGCGGATCGGCAGCTGACAGGGCAGCAGCGGACGGGATGAGGCTGCTGAGTGCTCACCCGAACTGTTGGAGTCGAGACGAGGAATTGATGTAGATCGGGGACGGTCCCACTCCCTTGCAGCATGCACCGGTAGTAGTCAGTCCTGCTTCTCTCTCTCGTTGCCACGCCCACACTTCGGATGACGTGACGCTCTGCACCGCACGGGAGAGGCTTGCCTGCACGTCCGTCTCATGCTGTGGGCGGGGCTCCTCGCGGCTCAATTGAGGAACTTTAGGGCTGGCTCATCACAGCAGTGCCTGTGACGCTCTGAGTGTCACATCGGCAGGAGCCAGTGTGGGGGGCCCACAAAGGTAGGTGGCAGTGTTGCTGGGAAGCAAAATTAAAAATGCCCTTTAAAACTGCAGCAAACTGCGTTTGCTTGCAGTGCTGCCTAAAATCAGGCACCTGACTGGGCACTAGCGTAGAGGGGGCATGAGAGAGGAATGCGGGGGCCTGGGCCCCTCAGGCCCCACACAGCTACGCCCCTGCTTTGGGCTACCAGTAATCCAAGGCTGCTCCTGATACTCCCGATTACAATCCAGTTCTCCTTCAGGCACAGACCCTTTTGGCTGTCCTCCTTCCAGCAATGCACTTCTTGAGCTGCACTCTGAGCTTGAACAGGCTTCCCCTGCTCTGGTTCCTGCTCTTAGGCTGAGCTCCCTTTACCCACCCAGAGCTTTTCACTCCTTCCCAGTTGTTACTGTAAAGGGCAGCAACTAATCCTTAACTCAGCCCTGGTTTATTCTGCCACTCCAGGACCCCTCCCTCCCTGCAAGTGGGGGTACAGACAAGCAAAGACCCTGTGATCCCCCTGCAACTTCTTGAATTCATCCTAACTCCTTCCCAAATATCAATCATTCCTCAGCAACACTTTTCCTCTGCAAGTTATCCCAGACCCACCCCCTTGGATTCCCACTCTTCTCATGACTCCAACCCTCCCCCCAGTAACCCTGAAGAGTTCTATATCCTACACTTTAGTAATCCCCATTAGAATGGGAGGGGGGTTTATATATATACATTCCCACTCTTCTGTTATGGGGTCTCTCAGGTCAATCTCCCAGTTTTTCATATTCCTACAAGTAAAATCTTTTGCTTTGATTGCATTATACAAAGCCAAAATGAATCCGCGGGCTCCTTTCTTTCTTTTCCATCCATATGTGGGGTAATTCTCCAAAGGTTGTCTAAAGTTAGGATTCTATATGGGCAATTATTGGTCTAATTGATGTTCTAGAATACTAGTGTAAGACCGCAGTTACGAGTCTAGGTTTAGGAGAAAGCACTTATGCTAGCTAAATTGCTGCTATAAATGCGTAACCAATAGTAATCTAGAACCTGTGAACACAAGTGATAGACCCACCCATGCCCCTCCCAGGTCCATTCCCCCTTGCTTGTTGACTCCAATTAGCTGCCCATTATTGCATTAATTTATGTGCGTAACTGCCACTATGTTTATAACTTGCATGCTTAACTTTGCACGCTAATGGCCTGATTCTATAAAAGGCGCACAAAGTTGCATGCTATACTGAGATGTGCGTGCATCTAAATTGGGTAACAGGTCAATTAGCGCCAACAATTGGACGCTAACAGTCAATTATTGCCATTAGTTGCCAACAATTTATATTTGTGCACATATCCTGCTAGGCACAATTCTATAAAGATCTGTGTGCAAATATTATAGTGCGCAACTCAAAAGGGGGCGTAACCATGGGAGGAGCATGGGCAGGTCAGGGGCGTTCACTAAAGATATGTGCAGTATTACTGATTTCCGAGGATCTTATAAACCAAGATTTACACAAGGTTTGTGGTATTTTATAAAGGGTGCCAAACCCAGAACGCCTGTTATAGAATACCATTCAGCACCGAATTCTAAGCACTATTTATTGAATCCAGCCCTCCATGTAAAGTTATGGAATCAGGGGGATTGTTTCCAGTGGATACAGTTCTCCAGCATTGGCCTCCTTATATCCCTTTTGGTGCAAGAGATTTGAGACTGGGGAAAAAGCCAGTACAACTTGGCTGAATTTGAGCTCCTGGACCAATCAGAGCCCAGAACAACATTTTTTTAAAGTAGCTGGCCACATCACTGCAGGTTACTTCCTCTTTGTGTTAAACTAAGGAAGGAACAGTCACTTCTATGTAACAGCTTTAAACACCACCTGCTGACCAAACTAGAGAAATACAGTTCATGAAATATAATTCATTGGCTGGAAAATTCACCATTTTGCCACCATTTCTCCCCACACCTCAACTCTATTAATTGCTGTAGTGCTGTTAATTAGCCTTTGCTGTTCCCACCTACTCAGATAGATCCCTATTAAGCTCATTTTCAAAGCACTTTAAGTCTAAGTACTTTGAAAATACGTCTCTATATCTCCATGTAATGATTTCATAAACCTTTTTTATCAGTGCTGACAAAGTTAGACAGTCCTTCCCCATGGCTTTTGTTCTAATACATGGGTTAGTGATGCAATCATTTATTTAGGATTTTGATTTTTGACATGATACATTTATACATAGTTTTATTAATTTAATATTGTTTGTTGGACCCTTGATGCAGACACATTGCTGAAACACAGTCGTGTTGGGTTATGGTTTACAATAAACTTTGATCTGCCTTTCCTGAGCTGTCCCTGCTCTTTTTGTTTTCATTCGGATCTGTGGAGTTTGGTTCTACTCTGTATTTAAGTAACATAGTAACATAGTAGATGACGGCAGAAAAAGACCTGCACGGTCCATCTAGTCTGCCCAACAAGACAAACATATGTGTAAACCTTACCTTGATTTGTACCTGCCTTATGTAGGGCACAGACCGTACAAGTCTGCGCAGCAGTACTTCCCGCCTCCCAACCACCAGTCCCGCCTTCCATCACTGGCTCTGGCACAGACCGTATAAGTCTGTATTTAAGTAGGTGACATCCCTGAAACAGTTTATGTGCCAAAATCTGGAAGAAAACATCATCATGCCTAAACACAAGTAAATATCAGATGCTTCAAAATAAGGGTAATCAATAGAACAAAATAAAACGTGGAAAAGAAAATAAGATGATCCCTTTTTTATTGGACATATCTTATTTTCTTTTCTATGTTTTATTTCTATTGATTACGTTTAAAAGTGGACTAACACGGCTACCGCATCTCTCTATTAAAAATAAGGGAAAATTATATTTTTGAGATTTGAAGGATTGAAAACTCCTTTTCTGAAAGGGTTTGGTTTGAAGCAAATGATTCTTTTCACTGGTAAAGGAATACTATTTTGGGGCTCACTGGGGTAATAAGCGTGTTATTATAGTGTATTATAATTGGACTTTCCACCAGGGCAGCTACATAGCGCTTACTGGAGGTGGAAACAACAAGGTCTGATTTTTCTAGCACAAGTGCTGACAGCGGAAGGGAAGATTCAACCCTTTGGTGAGTTACAAAAAAGTTATCAGTTACCACCGCTGGACATTTTTTATTATTACCAATTGAAACACTACATCACCGGCTTACCCTGGGACGACTTGACTGAGGATGTCCAGGAGGAGTTGGCGGAGGCATACACCATCAGATCCCAGCAGAAGGTACCATTGAAGTTCCATCATAGACACATTAAAGATGCAAATACAGAACTTGACACCGGAAAGCTGGCAGAGGCATGGAGTGTGGAGCTGGGTGTAACTATAAAAGCTGCAACATTAAAGGAACACATTTTGGGATTGAGGCAAATAACCCAATTCTCAAAACATTGGGAGATGCAGTACAAGGTAGCGCTCAGAGCACATATACCGTCAAGGCGGGCCTTTCATATGGGGTTATCCCTAGATGGGGCATGCCCAAAATGCGGGGCTGCAGGAGCCACTCTTGGACACATGTTTTGGGTCTGCCCGCAAATACGTACCTTCTGGGACAGACTTTTGAAATGGATCTCACATGTTTGGCATGCTGGCTGGCAACCCAATCTGGAGATGCTGTTTGGAAAGCTGTAAATACTTGGACCAATCCCGCAGGGCATGCGAGAATTTTCGCTCCGAGCCATAATTGTGGCCAAGTTAAACATTTTAAAAGCATGGTTGTCCATGAAAGCCCCCTCGCTTCAGTCTTGGAGAGGGGAGATGATACAGCTTATGAGATTTGAAAGGTTGGAAGCAAAACAACAACCTCCCGCCAGAGAGAAACGATTCTACCGTAGGTGGGGCCCCTTTTTGGACACATTGACCCCCAGAGCACGAGGCCACCTATTGAATATGTGAAAAGGAAAGCACGGACTTGGTTAATAGGTTAAGAGACTGAGTTACCTCTAGGGGGGGAGGGGAGGGGGTGGGTAGTAGATCAACCGGGGGGGAGGGGGAGGTGGGGAAAAAGGGGATGGGAGGTAGGGAAGGTTAAAGGGTTGGATGATCAGTTGTTAGTTGCAGAGACTTGCAATGTTGTGAGTATGTTGCATAATGTTGATATGTATATGTCTTATGAAAAACTCAATAAAAATCATTTAAACATAGTGTATTATAAGCACTCTTAAGAGAACCAACATAGTAGACACACTGAGCTATATGAATACACTCTGACACAATAACATTTTGGTGGAAACACGGTGATATTTATTTATGCTGGTTAGAAAATGTTTGAACATAGAAGTTATACAGGAAATTGTGTTTAAAACAAGTCTGGGGCTCCATTGCTGATGTGCTGGCATTCTTCAGATGTTTTAGGGATTATATGTTCAGTGTTACGCTTATCAGCTCTTTTTGGTCCATATAGCTTGTTTTGGTTTTCTTTGGACGTTTTAGGGTCTACCATTGGTGTTTTGGCCTTCCAGCATATCCTGGTATCTTCCTTGCTCTCTTCATCCAATCTAGCTGCTGTGTTGGCACTCTTTAAGAAATTGGCTGTCTTCCTCTTTTGTTACAGTGTTGGTAGGATTTTGGTGCGTCAAGGATTTTTTTTTGCCTGTCTTGCCACTATGTTGTCAGTTCTTAGGTGTTTCAGGGCCTATATTGTTGTTATGTTGTCTACCCTCGGGTGTTTGGTTGCCTTGCTGCTATGTTGCTATTCTTTAGATGTTTCTGGGCCTTTCAGCCTGTATTGGCGCAACCTGTCTTGCCGCTGTGTGGCTACTATCCAGGTGTTTCAGGGCTTTTCTTGCTAGTCTTGCTACTGTGTTGTACTCGTTAGGATTTTTGAGTCTTCTAGTCTGTCTTGATGTTGTGTTGGCTGTTTTGTATTTAGGATTAGAAGTACTTGTGCTTGCAACCTGCTCCATCTATGCCAATAAATGTGAGCTGCTTTCAGTCTCAGAGACATGGTTAGCTTTCAACTACAAAAGACTATATAATACAGCTGCTCCATGCTTGTGGAATTCTTTGTCATTAGAGCTGAGATTCGAAAACGACTATCTGAAATTCAGAAGATTGTTCACATTCTAGTTATTTACAGATAACTGTTTTAATTTCTCAGTTGTGATCTAGCATATCTATTCAACGATGATAATGATACCAACTATTTTGTAAACCATCCTGAGTTGCGAGGTTGAGATGATATAGAAAATCATTATTTATCATTATTATTATTCCTGCTGTGTTGGTAATCCTTAGGTGTTTTTCAACGTTAAAGTCTACCTTGGTGCTCCAATGAACTTCTCAGGTTTTTCTCAGCCTGTCTTGCTACTGAGTTGGCAGTCTTCCGGTGTTTTAGGGTTTGCAGGGGCAGTATTTTTGGCCCTTTCAGTCTGTCTTGCTGCTATGTTAGCACTCATCACTTGTATTTGGGCCTTCCACCTTATACTGGTGCTGTATTGGCTCTCTTCAAATTTGTTCTAATTTTCAATTCTATAGGTCACTGGTGGAGTGGAGGAGTGGCCTAGTGGTTAGGGTGGTGGACTTTGGTCCTGGGGAACTGAGGAACTGAGTTTGATTCCCAGCACAGGCAGCTCCTTGTGACTCTGGGCAAGTCACTTAACCCTCCATCACCTGCCATGAGTGGGAAAGCGCGGGGTACAAATGTAATAAAAATAAAATAAATTATTAGCCTTTCATTTTAGATCCTTCAAGCCTATCCTGATGTTGTGCTGCACTTCTCAGGTGTTTCTGGGTCTTTCAAATTATTTCTCTTTCTCCACTATCCATTCTGGGATGAAGTTTTGAACAACCTAACTTAAAAAAAAAACACAGAACCAGGAGTGCTAAAGAAACGCATTTGGTCCAATATCATGAACAATGCTTGAAGTCTCTCTTCAAAGTTCTTTCCAAATTTATATTAAAGTACTTGTTTACATGGCTCAACTCCTACAGCATTTTTTTCGGAAACTTTAAAGTTGCTTAGGAAGAGATATCTGACTTTTATCAATGACTGAAATCCACTCCTTAGTGCCTTGAGCTGTTCCTATCCTGCTGTGATAACACTCTTTGGGTGTTTGAGGGCCTTCAAGTCTATGTTTTCTTCTGCTTTGGTCCTTCTGTGGAGTTCTGAGCCATTGCATCCAGTGGTACCGCCCCTTCCACCCACTCCCACTGGATGCAAGGCATTTATTACAGAACTTTGTTTATCGTTTATAGATTTAATATACTGCTTCTTCTATTTGCTAAAAAGTTCAAAGCGGTTTACAATCAAACTTAAATAAAAACAAGAAAGGAACTCTATACATTTGTATTTCATCTCCACATGCCTCAGGATCTGATACTGGTGTCTGGTGGCCGACAAAGCCCCTGGATCTTTACCTGGACCAACCGCCATTCCCCGCAGGTTGAGCCCTTGGGTTCTGGCGGCCGGCAGGGCTTCGAGGGTCCTCAGAAAGGGGCAGTCGGGCTGGGTCGCAGAATAGAAATTCAGGCTCAGCAATATGGATAAGTCAGGGGAGCATCAGGCAACGTACTCTGGGTTCAAGGTTAAATCAGGTCAGGCAGCAGTGATCCGGGTTCCAGGCAGGAAGTGTTTTTTGGCCTTGAATTCTTTCTCACTGTTACACTGACAATTTGCAGGTATTTTAGGGCTTGTCTGGACAGTCTTGCAATGTTATCACAATTATCTGGTATCTAAAGCCTTTCAGTCTATAGTGATGCTTTCTTGGCTTGCTTTGGGCTGCTTTTGGATCTTCCTGCCTGTTTTCCTGATGTTCTGGCGCTATTCCAATGCTTTAAGTCTTGCATGCGCAATCTTGCTCCTGACTTGGCACTCTTCAGGTCTGTTTGGATGATTTTGGTTCTTCAAGTCCGTCTTCCTGTTGTGTTGGCTCTCTTCAAAGATCTTTTTCAAATTTCCATTAGTATACTTGCTGACAAGAAGACTCTTGGCACTATTATTAACCTTTTATTTTAGATCTCTTCCTTAATGCCTTGAGCTGTTCCTATCCTGTTTTAGGGCCTTTCAGCACGTTTTCCTGCTGTGTTAACACTCTTTGGGTTTTTGAGGTCCTTCATGTCTATCTTTTCTTCTGCTTTGGTCCTTCTGCGGAGTTCTGAGCCATTGCATCCAGTGGTACCGCCCTTTCCACCCACTCCCACTGGATACTAGGCCTTTATTACAGAACATTGTTTATCGTTTATAGATTTAATATACTGCTTCTTCTATTTGCTAAGAAATTCAAAGCGGTTTACAAACAAACAAATAAAAGGAAGAAAGGAACTCTATAAATTTATATTTTGTCTCTACATTCCTCAGGATCTGATGCCGGTGTCTGGTGGCCGACAAAGCCCCTGGATCTTCACCTGGACCAACCGCCGTTCCCCGCAGGTTGAGCCCTTGGGTTCTGGCGGCCGGCAGGACTTCTAGGGTCCTCAGAAACGGGCAGTCGGGCCAGGTCGCAGAATAGAAATTCAGGCTCTGAGCAATTCGAATAAGTCAGGGGAGCATCAGGCAATGTACTCTGGGATAGATGTCTGAAGACAGGTAAAAGGTCTCAAGGGCTAAAATTCTGGAGAGCAGAAAAAAGTCTGTCACCCAAGGATAGATGTCTGAAGAGAGGTGTAAGGTCTGTCTCATAGGCTAAAATTCTGGAAAGTAGAAAAAGTCTGTCACCCAAGGATCGATGTCTGAAGAGAGGTGTAAGGTCTGTCTCAAAGGCTAAACTTCCGGAGAGTAGAAAAATGTCTGTCACCCAAGGATAGATGTCTGAAGAGAGGTAAAAGGTCTGTCTCAAAGGCTAGACTTCCGGAGAGTAGAAAAAAGTCTGTCACCCGAGGATAGATGTCTGAAGTGAGGTAAAAGGTCTGTCTCGAAGTCTAGCAGCTTGGAGAGAGGAAAAATGTCTATCTCAAATGATAGAAACCTAGAGAGGGGAAAACTTCTGTCTCAAATGTGTTCCAAAAGATATAAATCTAGAGAGGGGTAAATGTATGTCCCAAAGTGTAGAAGCCTGGAGAGTGGAAAAGTGTTATGCTTCAAATGTTAGCGGTCTGGAGAGAGAAAAAGTCTGTCCAAAAGGCTGAAAGCCTGGAGGGGGGGAAAAGTCTTCTTCAAAGGCTAGAAGTCTGGTGAGTGGGAAAAAGTCTCTCAGAAATCTAGAGGCAGGAAAAAGTCAGTCCCAAAGGATAAAAATCTAGGAAAGGAAAATGTGTGTGCTAAAGGTTAGAAGCCAGGAGAAGAAGAAAATGTTATCTCTCAAACACTAGAAGTCTAGAGAGAAGAAAAAAAAGTTTGTCCCCAAAGGATAGAAATCTGGAGCAAGAGAAGTCTGTCCCAAAGGCTAAAAGTCTGGAGAGATTATGAATACTTTTCTCAAAGTCTAGAATTCTGGAGAGTTGAAAAAGTCTGTCTCAAATACTAGAAGCCTGGAGAGCTGGAAAATGTCTGTCTCAAATTTTAGAGTCGTGGAGAGGAGGAAAGTCTGTTGACCTGGCCCCACTCCTGTAACATTGGTTTTCCTGGTCCTTCGTTCTGTGTGGAGGTAGAGCCTTTCAAACTATGATGCTGCTGTCTTCAGATATTTTAGGGGACTTTTAGTCTCTTTTAGTCCAGTCCTGTGTTGATACTCTTCAGGTGCGGTTGGACCTTGCAGCCAATTTTGGTTTTCTGTTGGTTGTTTTTGGACCTAACTTCCTGCTCTGTTGGCACTTGTCAAGTGTTTTAGTATTTTTCAGCCTACTTTGGCACTAGCGTGTCACTCAGCTGGTTTTTGGTCTTTCAGCTTAGTGCTCTTGATGTGTTTCTGGGCATTTGATCCTATCTTGCTGCTGTGTTGACACTCTCTCTGGGTGTTTTAGGGTTTGTCCAGCCTGTCTTGCTGATGTAGTCACTATTCAAGCATTTGTGGCTTCTTTCGTCAGTTTTGCTACTGCTTTGGCAGTTCTGAAGGCCTTTGTGTTATTAGAGCATATCTTGGTGCAGTATTGGTTACTCTTCAGGTATTTTTGTCCTTCCAGCCATTCTTATTTTCTGTTGGCTCTTTTTTGGGTGTTCTTGGGCCTTTCAGCTTCTCTTGCTGCTGTGTTGTCTCTAGGTTTTTGGGAGGACCTTCCAATATATCTTGCTGATGGTGCTCTCCATGTAATTTGTGGCTTTCCAGCTTATTTTGATCCTGCGTTCAAAATTCTTTTCAAATTTCAATTACTGTGCTTTTTGACTTTGTCCCATACCTTAAACATTAGTTTTCCTGATCCTGTAAAGTACCTCAGTGGCTGAAGTCTATTCCTCATTCTTTTGATCTGCTTTCCTGCTCTGTTGACTCTTTGGGTGTTTAAGGACCTTCAAGCCTAACTTTTTTCTATGTTGGCCCTCTGGTTTATTTATTGGAGTTGGGATTTCATGGAGTTTTGTCTCTTTCATCTAATTTCCATTACTTTTGGTGGCTTCATCAGAGTTGCATCTTCTGCTCTCTATCTAAATCCCACAGCATCTCAATCTTAGCAGATGGCAAACTCTTCCTCCAGCCTGGGAACATCTTCCTTTGGACTTCTGTCTTCTGGGATTTTTAGAGTGGTGGAGCCGCCCCTTCCTCCCCTTCCGCCCCTTTATGTATCAGGCCATTAATAAAAGGAAAGAAAATAAAAAAGGAAAAAAGAAAATAAGAAAGGAAAAATAAAAAAGACAGTGGGTCACACCTGCCAACCTTTCCACTGCCGATGGCCTGATGCCCTGCACCGTTCTTAGGTTAGATGGCTGAAAATTCAAGAGAGGAAACTAGTTTAAGACTTGTCTGAATTCCCATAAAGGCTAGATTTAGACATGTAGATAAGCAACGTAGGCAATATAACTCATTGATCTTGCAACTGAAAAATTGGAGCTAGGTTGTCTGCAGAGAGAGAGAAACTGTCTTGAATAAAAGGTTTGGTGGGACCTCAGGGCAATGTGACCACTACAGGAATCCACAGAGATGAAAAGAAGCTAAAGGGGCCCTTTTCCTAAGCAGCGGTAAGCCCACATGGACTTGCAGTGTGGCAGTTCGGAACAACCACCGGCCCAACGTGGGCTCCGGCGGTAGTTCCACCCCCAGCATGTGGCATTTCTGAAGTATTTGAAAAATATTTGGGGTTACCGAGGAAACCCTTCCCACCACCTCAGTGGGTGGCAGTAAGTTCTCCAACCTGAAATGGCCACGTGGTAAAAGCGCAGGGCTCCTTTAACCGCAACTTAGTAAAAGGGCCCTTAAGTGCAGACAAGCGTAAAGGAGACGGGGACAGAGAGACTGGTTGTGTCTGCAAAGGAGGATGGATGTGGGTGCAAGGACCAGAAGAGGGGGACGGAGGCTGAAGAGGAATGAGAAAAAGGAAAATCTGCTAGTTTAGACTAGATTTTGCACAGAGTACTTACTGTTAAGTGGTGTGCAGGGTTCCACCACTGTAAAACAAATTGGAATGAGGAACGTCAGGAGAATTTATTGATGCAATACAATAAAGATTCTTATATTCTGTAGCAAACAAATTAGTTCAGTGTGGATTACAGTAAAATGCTAGCCATATCTAGGTTATTACAGAAACATAAAAATGTCTGCTAAAAGTTAAATAGCAGATTTCTGATCTTACTTTCCGGTGACCGGCATTGAATATCCGGGGGGGGGGGGGGGGGGGGGTTTGGCCGGTTTGAAGATAACCCTTTATGTCGATATTCAGACATAGCCGGTTATCTTTAAACCGGCCAAAGATATACCAGGGTTTGATGTGATATAACCGGTTATCCGCCAGCCGCTAACTGTGGATATTTAGTGGGAGATAGCTGGTTAACCCCCGTTGAATATCGGCAGATAGCCAATTAAGCGCTATTTAACCGGTCTGAAAGCAAGAACCCACCTAATATTCAATGACACTTTCTGAAGTAAAGGTTTCTGTTACTGGATAAATAATGCAGACCAGAGCCATACTCAGTCAAGGTGACCTCCTCACTCAACCAGTCCACCTACGCCATGTTGCTGTTCAAAAAGGTCAAAGCAATTAACATGGAAGGAGAGGCTCCTGCTGCTTAAATTGCTGAGCCGTGAAACCATTGATGTTAACCAAATATTTGCTCTGAACGGCCACCAGAAAAGTGGGTGGGTCGGGGGCAGTACAGCAGGTGGCGCTGGGGAGCAGCTGGCAGTTATGCAGGTGACGACTGTGAGGCTACCATAGCTGAAATGTTCCGATTTACTTAACGTTAGTAATAGATGTATAAGAACCTACATAAACAACTTTCTCAATAATGAAAACATTGATTATAATTACCTCTATTGTGACCTGGACCATTCTTCAGCAAGTTGGCTGAAAAGACAAGAGCGGAAACTAGTTTAGGAGATGTTCTCATTCCCGTCAGTCCCAGATTTAGACAGAGGGATAGGCAATGTTAGGCAACTGCCTCTGTTGCCAAGTTTTCAGAGATACCAGAGTGAAACAGGGAGAGGGGGAAACTAAACGAGAAACATAAAAGGGGAGAGGGTAGAACTACAATGTCAAGAGAACAGCAAGGAGAACACAAGAGGTAGGGGGAACTCTAATCCAGACTCATCTCCAGAAGTGAATCATCATTGATGTAGATTCATGTCACTAACTGTACACATCTCATAGATCTTAGAACTGAAATATTGAGCAATGGTGTCTGCAGAAAGAGAAATCGGGAAAGACAACTTAGGCTCCCCCAAAGTCAGGTCTGACAGGACCACAAATAACTTCTCTGGGCTGTTGACTGAGTTCTTTATCAAGGTCATGCAGCAGGATTTCAGTGTTTACTTAAGGCAGGTCCTACATTAGGTCAATCTGTCAGTGATCCTGTCTCACGTAAAGGCTAGTTCCACCTTCTGCTTTAGGACTAGATGATATCAAAGACAATGGTAAGCAGGAAGGACAAAGGAAGACTTCAACAGAGCAATGTGAGCAGCAAAGTAATTGACAGAGATGAGAAGCTGAATGGAACAAGCTGGGGAGAGTTGAGGAGAGAGGGGAAGGCAAGCACTGGTGGGGTCGAGAGAGGAGAAAGGATGCTGGTCCTGGGGCCAGAAGAGGATGGCATATGTCCAGGATAAAGGTAATGGAGTTGGGCTGGAGAGGGGGCAGTTAGCAGGAATGAGAAAAATGAAAATCCTGTGAATTTCATCAGTCTGCTAGTTTAGACTATATTTTGCACAGAGGACTTAATTTTGGGTCGTGTGCAGGATTTAACCACCGTAAAAGAGATTGGAAGGATGAATGTCTGGAGAATTTATTTATGCAATAACATAAAGATTCTTATATTCTGCAGCAAACAAATGAGTTCAGTGTGGTTTACAGTAAAAAGCTACCATATCTAGGTATTACAGATACCACCTAACTTATTTGGATGTTAATTAACATTTAAGAAATTTCTGCTAAAAGTTAAATAGCAGATTTCTGATCTTACCTCATACTAAAGAGACATTTTAAGCATATTAGACAAAATAAATTTAGATCAGAGGTTTTCAACCCAGTCCTCCAGGCACACCTAACCAGTCAGGGTTTTCAGGATATCCCCATTGAATTCAGTGGGGATATCCTGAAAACCCTGACTGGCTAAGTGTGCCCCGAGGACTGGCTTGAAAGCCAGCAGCATTTATAAATCAAAATTAAGGCTCATCTAGTCTGCCCTGTATACTGCCTTTTAAGCCTATTTGCACCAGGGCCTCAAGAATGGAAAGTAGTTCACAACCTGTCTGCATTCCTTTCTAGCTGGATTTAGACATATGGCCCTGAAGCATCACACTAGTCCAGAGCAAAGCTGCAGACTAATGCTTGTAACCATCTGCAGTAGACAGAGAATACTGGGGAGGTGCAGCTACACAGTATCTAACATAGGGCACAGCTCACAGCTCTACAGTCTCTGTCTCCATCTGCTGGCTGATGAGCATAACCCATTTGTTCTGGACTAGTTTGGTAGGGTGAAACGAAACAAAAAAACTGGAAATCTTTGGAGCATTTGATTCTTGATTATTTCTTAATGTTTCAATTAACTTGTAGTTTCCTTATTGCTCTAATTTAAAATCTTACCTTACAAAAACATTCTATGAAACAGAAACAGGAACAACACCATCTAGAAAACGAGGAACATAGATCTTCTATCACTTTCTTAATGTTATATAATAAAAGAGATTACAAACAGATTAGGCAAAATAAATTTAAACCAACAAAGCCAGCAGCATTTACATCTTTTCATCAAATATAGCCCTAGATATTTAACAATCGAAATTAAGACCCATCTAGTCTGCCCAGTACTTTGCCTATTCACCCCATTTGCAACGGGGCCTCAAATATCCCAACTATCGATGGTTTTAACAAATCCTTACCTTCAGTTTTGTCTCTACTTTCTCTAGAACCCATTATACTGGAAACTAGAAAATTCTAGCAACTACACGTGGTAAATATTCAGTGTGGTTTATGAGGCCGGCTGCTGATGTTCAGCGGTGCTTAGCCACTGAATAGCGGTTCAGATTGCACAAGCCAAATACAGGAAGTGCCGGGGCAGTCTGGGGGTTGAGTCAGGAAGAGCTGGAACTTATGTGAGCATGGGTCAAGGTTGGTGCCAACATAGTTCAGTGGTTGCAGATAGGATCTACCCAATCCCCCTAACTCCCCGGGCTGGATTTAGGCATTAAAAAATCGCAATGATGGCATTGAATTCCTCAAAAGGAACTGCCCAATTGTCATCTTAGAGCTGTCTCCTTGCCTCAGTTTTAGTACAGTTTGTGATACGACAGAGAGTTTTCATTGATAAGCAATATCCATGTGCTTTTCTATGGTGTCTTCATTTATTTCATGTTTTGTGTAGGGTGTTGGTCTAGGAAGTTTCTCAAAGTAAATTTTTATTGGGCCTAGTCTTCCTGTAGCAGAAATGTTATCAATTACTTCCCTTGCAGTTCTGACACAACAAATTGACTTTTTGCTGACTGGAAAGGGAACATATACATTATATAATCTTCCAATCTCTCCAAGAACTTGAAGAGATTGTCCAAGAACTTGTGGACATCGTCTTCAACAGGTTCTCTTAGATCTATGGGATGGCTGACCACGTCCACACTCACATGCAATTCTGAGGGCCTCAAATCATATCCCTCACTTTCTGAAAGACTGTTGTCACTATCCAAAATACTTGGGTTAGGCATGTATTCCTCATCTCTCTCAGAATCTAATCAACCGTTATCTGTGCTTTTTTCATCTAATTCTTCTTCATCCAGATCTTATTTTACAACTTCAATTGCACCATGACAACTATGAGGCATGCTTTACAAAAACTAACGAAGGCATGACATGGGTCAAACAGAGTACGGAAAGTTCTATGAAGCTATAAACTAATAGAATTAAAGAGCACCTGACAGAAATTTTCTAGTAGAAATTAGCGGTGTCCACTTTTAGTCTAAGCAGAAAGCGTCAAAGATCTCATCATAAACAAACAGACGTCAGTGACTTTTCCCACAGTAAACAATCCAAATTGAGTGTGGGATTTTTCCTGGTAATATTTTTCAAACTCCACTACGTTACTGTGAAGAAAGCCACAGTAAGATGGGTGAAATGTCAAAGGGGTCAATTTGGTTCCTTCAGTGCTGCAGAGATCTTGGAAAGTACAGTAGCTATAGCATCGTGAAATTTCCATGTCATATAGACAGTGTGTTTTTTTCTAGCGAAAAAGGTGCCGGTACTCAAATTCCAGGCCACCCTTCAGAGGAGGGGTGATCATTGAGGGACCCAATCCACAATAGCCAGCCCCCCTGCAACCAGTCACAGAACCTATGATAAGGCATAATTGGTGTGTAGAGCCTGAGCTCTTTCATTAAAACTTGGGGACCATGGGTCAATTTGAGCAGATGACAAAAAAGGTGCCGGTACTCAGTACCCCCAAGTACCCCCTCATAAAAAGCCCTGCATATAGAACATCAATGACCATGAAGAGTCATACAGTAGATGCATGAAATAATTTGCTCATAAATTAAAAGTAACCCCTGGAATTTTCTTATTGCGATATGTTAAAATCTTACCTTGAACTAACAACATCTACAAAAGCAGGAGCGAACACTATTCCACATCATTTTCAATCTGTATATAATAAAACAGATACAAACAGATTATTTTAAGCATGTTAGGCAAAATAAAATTTAGAACAAAGTCAGCAGCATTAACATCAGTTAATCAAATATAGCCCAAGGAATTTATCAGTCAAAATTAAGCCCCATCTAGTCAGCCTAGTACTTTGTTGTTTACCCTTTTTGCACCGGGACCTCAAATATCCCAGTCATCACTGGTTCTAATAAATTTCTTAGTTTTCCAGAATCCACTGTACTTGAAAGTGGAACAGGAACCTGGTGGATATTCAGAGGCTCCAGCCCACTTAAACCCCACAGAGTGGGCCGAGTGCTGACATTTTTCAGCACCTAACTGGGCAGTGCTGCTGTGGAGGGGGGGGGGGGGGGGGTGGAGAGCTGGTGAGGAGCTGGCACTTATGTGGGCATAGACCATATTCGGGGTTGCTACTTGCACAGCTTCAGGGTCACCAATCTGTCCCCCCCCCCCCCCCTTGATCCTTCCAATCCCCCACTTGGCTCCTACAAACCCCTGGCTTACTGAACCAATCTCACTCCATATACTCGAGCCCCCAATTCTTATCTTTTTGGCTCCCCCACCCAATCCGATCCAACATGTAACTAAGCTGTGGAATTCGCTACCAGAAAATATGGTAAAAGCTATTAGTGTAGCAGCATTTAAAAAACGTTTGAAATAAGGTCCAAAAAGAACAACCCATAAACCATGGATAAGATGGACTTGGGAAAATCCACTGCTTATTTCTGGGATAAGCTACACAAAATAAAATCTGTTTCACTCTTTGGGATTTTCCTAGGTACTTGTGACCTGATTTGCCAGTGTTGGAAACAAGAAACTGGGCCCAGTATAGCAAAGCTTATGTATTTATGTACTTTTTTTTTTTGTTGTTGTTACATTTGTACCCCGCACTTTCCCACTCATGGCAGGCTCTATGTGGCGGGCAACAGAGGGTTAAGTGACTTGCCCAGAGTCACAAGGAGCTGCCTGTGCCGGGAATCAAACTCAGTTCCTTAGTTCCCTGGGACCAAAGTCCACCACCCTAACCACTAGGCCACTCCTCCACTTATATCCTCCCCTCTTTTCCCCAACCCCTTCCCCCCCGGACTTACTCCGAGGTGGTCCTTGGTTTCTAGTGGTCTATGTCTAGCATGGGGCAGTTTTGCAGTATTACCACTAGGGGTCAAGCCTTTCATACAAGGGCAAAAGTATCCCATAATAAAACTTTCCCAGTAATGAAAACATTCACTCTAATTACCTGTTTCTGATTCGTCTCATTCTGCCAGTTTGTCTAGAAAGAAAAGAATGGAAACTAGTTTAGCATGTGTTATGCTGCCTTTCTGTGGTTACTTCTGCTGGGAGCCAGGGTTTATAGGCTGTGGCAGGTGGTCTACTTCTTCCATAGGTTTCGGTGGTAACAAAAGGCCACATGAGAGGAGGTGGAGTTGGCATATGATGATAATTGCCCTCACTCAAATCTTATCATTAGTAATTGATTTTATTGGAAAGTACTAGGTGATATATGATTTAAATGACTTTTTTTCTATAAGGAACGTAATATTATTTATGCTTTTCTATTTTCCCCTCTTTGTTTCTGGAATCTGTGTTCTTAATGTAATCTGTGAGTTGTTAATGGAAGACGGACTGCCTGTATATCACCGAGCAGCGAGTGTTTTCTACTAGGTATTCGGAGGACTAGGAAGGAGCCGACTCTCCGATGCCCAGCTTGGTCAAACGAAGGAAAGAGATTTTCACGTTAGGATGGTGGAGAGTGAGAGAGGCAGGTGGATCTGAGGAAGGTCAGGAGACAGAAGCCACTAAAAGACATTCTTAGAGGCAGCAGGGGCCAAGGGACTCATTCCAATCGTTTTCAGGGAGTCTCCATCTGTAGGTGGGTGGGACAGAAAGGTACCTTCGAGTTCAATGCTTGAGAAGACTGGTTCTGTTTGTCAGGGATCGGTTTCCTAGGTGCATCCCAAGCACTTAGACAGGGAGTGATTTTTTTTTTTTTAAGAAGTAATTTAATGAGTTCCTATTTCTTCTATTGGGGGAGACAGATTTGTTTCCCTATTTTTATTTCTCCCCATAGGAGATATCAGTTGAGGAGTGATTTCAGGACAGAGGGCCAAAGAGAACAGGCAATGGCGTTAAAGATTCTGGATTAGCACACTGGGAGAGTGTTGTGAGAGGGTTTTCCCTGTAAAGTGTTTTCTGGGACCTTCCGGAAGAGGCTGGGGTACCCAGCTTGGAAGCCTGAAGGGAGAACAAGAGTAAGAGTGAAATGAGAGACCTATTGCATATTTTAGGTTTACACATTTTTATTAATGACAGTACCAAACATACTTCAAATTACAGTGCTTAATACAGATCAGTGTAATCATGCTCATATTGACATTTATTCCTTTAGCTAGAACAGTCATTAAACTTTTCTTATTTTATCCCTTCCCCCCCCCTTCCCATTGACATAACATAGTAACATAGTAGATGACGGCAGAAAAAGACCTGCACGGTCCATCCAGTCTGCCCAAGAAGATAAATTCATATGTGCTACTTTTTTATTTGTACTGTCCTCTTCAGTGCACAGATCGTATAAGTCTGGCCAGCCCTATCCCCGCCTCCCAACCACCAGCCCCGGCACAAACCATATAAGTCTGCCCAGCACTAGCCCCGCCTCCCAACCACCAGCCCCAGCACAGAACGTATAAGTCTGCCCAGCACTAGTCCCGCCTCCCAACCACCAGCCCCAGCACAGACCGTATAAGTCTGCCCAGCACTAGCCCCGCCTCCCAACCACCAACCCCGCCTCCCACCACCAGCTCTGGCACAGACCATGTAAGTCTGCCCAGCACTATCCCTGTCTCCCACCACCGGCTCTGGCACAGACCGTATAAGTCTGCACAGCACTATCCCCGCCGCCCAACCACCAGCCCCGGCACAAACCGTATAAGTCTGCCCAGCACTATCCCCGCCGCCCAACCACCAGCCCCGGCACAGACTGTATAAGTCTGCCCAGCACTAGTCCCGCCTCCCACCACCAGCTCTGGCACAGACCGTATAAGTCTGCCCAGCACTATCCCCGCCGCCCAACCACCAGCCCCGGCACAGACTGTATAAGTCTGCCCAGCACTAGTCCCGCCTCCCAACCACCAGCTCTGCCACCCATTCTAGGCTAAGCTCCTGAGGATCCCTTGTCTCCTCATGTCCCCAATGAGTCATTTAGAACACAACATCACTTTACTTCAACCTTTTCATAACACAGTAGATGTTTACTATTACTTCCGTGTCCCTCCCCTGATAATGGTCTTCCCCCCACTCCCTCCTTCCCTTCTCCTCCCCCCCTTGCCCCCTCTACTTCCTATCCCACAGTGCAATCACTATATATTCATCTATCTGCTACAACAGATTAAGCACCAAGCTCTTCGCCTGCTGTGACAATGTATCTATGTATACTCCCCAAGTTTTTAGGAATTTATTTTTCTTTTTGAATGATCTATTTATTGACTTCCTTCGCTTCCCACATCATCAGCTGGTGAATAAGATTCCACCAATGCCAATACTCTGGCCCTGTATCAGCCGTCCAGTATTTCAGTATGCATTTCCTGGATAGTAAATTAAGTTTACGAATGAGCATAGTTTCTTCAGGTGTTTTCCCTCTAAGTGACCCAGGCATATCTAGCAGAAGTTGAACAGCAGTTCCTGTCACATCCTGGCCTAATAGGTGCAAAATGTAATTAGTGGTTTTCCCCCAGAACTGCCTGATTATCCTGCACCCCCAAAAGGCATGGTAAAATGTATTCTCTGTTTTGCGACAGCGATTGCACATCAGAGAGGTTACCCCTCCAAATTTTGCTAACTGTGCCTGTGACATATATGCGCGGTGTATCACCCTATACGCACACTCTCTATATTGTGCTCCACGAATCAATTTGGGAATCCCTTTCAAGTGTTGAGCAATATTCCAAGTTACCAGACTAACTCCTAAATCTTCTTCCCATCGGCTCTTCAACTGCGTATAATTGTGCAGGGGGGGCGGGGGGTGTTCTGCCAAAGGGCTCCATGTATACCTGATATAGATGGCTCTGCTTCCTGCATTTCCTCAAAAAAAAATTTCAGCCCTTCCCCCGGTTTCTGTGCTAGTCTGTCCGAGCCTATAGACTCCATGTAGTGTTTCAATTGGTAGTGGGAGTACGTATCCCCCCACCCAGCATTTTCTCTGCTCAGCAGTTGTTCCAGGGATTTTATTTCCCTGTTATCCAGTACCACGTCCCTTAAACACCCCAAACCCCTTTCTTCCCATCTACAGAATGTGCTGTTGTCCATCCCTGGTCTAAACGTAGGGTTCCCCCGAATATGCATTAGTTCTGTAGGTCCCTCCCCTATACCTAAGGTGCCTTGTAACCACCGAAGCACTTTCATCAAGGGCCTCAGCAGTACAATGGGACCTCATGAGGTTTTATTTGCTTAAGTGATTGCATCTTATACGGGTGAAATAGGGCGCTCTCCATATGTGTTGGCTTGTAGTGTGTAGAATCAAAAACCCAATCTCGGACGTATCGCAACAGGCAAGCCATGTTGTAAAATTTCAAGTTGGGCAATCTCATTCCTCCTTGTTTCCAGCCTCCCAACAGCAGATGATACTTCATCTTTGCCTTCTTACTCGCCCAACAAAATTTCACTATCATTCCGTACAATGTTCTTAGGTCTTTACCTTTCAGGTATATTGGAATAGTTTGCATGACATAGAGCCAACGTGGTAAAATAACCATTCGAATAAGGCTTATTCTCCCTACAAGCGGTAGTGTTAGCGCATTCCAACTTTCTAGTTGCTGGCGAGTCTGTGTTAACAGATTTGGTACGTTGTTGAAATATAAATCTTTTGTTCTAGGTGTCAGCATTATGCCCAGGTATCTAAAATTCCCTCTTGCCCAGCGGAGTGGAAATCACCCTGGCCAACACGTTTCCATATCTATATTAATAGCTATAGCTTCTGACTTCTCTAAGTTAAGTTTGAACCCTGAGTAGTCCCCGTATTCATTAAAAACTTCCAGCAAATCTTTCAGGGATTCCACCGGGTTCGTTAGCATTACCAACAAATCGTCTGCAAATGCGGCAAGTTTAAATGTGTGGTTCCCAATTTGGACTCCCCGAATCCCGGTCATGGCGTAGATATCTCTAATTAATGGGTCTAAATATATAGCGAATAGCAGTGGTGATGGTGGGCATCCCTGTCGGGTGCCACGCTGTATTCTCAGTTCATCGGTGTAGCTTCTATTGACCACGATTCTGGCAGTGGGCATTGTGTACAATGTTTCGATCGCCTTTAAGTACCAACCTTCAAACCCATAACTTTTTAATGTGTTAAACAAAAATCTCCACTGTACACGGTTGAAGGCCTTTTCGGCGTCAAAACTAATCATAATTGTGGGTTCTGAATCCTTTTCAACTTGTTCTAATGCTGTCAGTATGCGGTGAAGATTCTTTGATATGTTCCATCCTTTGACGAACCCTACTTGCCTATCTAGCACGAGGTCGGGTAATACCCTACTCATGCGATTTGCTAGAATTTTTGCCATTAGCTTTATCTCACAATTTAACAACGATATTGGACGATACGATTCAGGGAGAGTGGGATTTCTCTTTGGTTTAGGAATCAGTATAATCTGAGCAACATTCATATGTCTGGGGAGTTGGCCGCCCTCTACCCAAGCATTAAATGTTTCCGCCAGCACTTGCGCAATCTCTCCCCCCAAGATTTTATAAAATTCCACCCGAAGACCGTCCGGGCCCGGAGCTTTACCTTTCTGGCTTGTACCTATTGCCCAATGTACCTCATCTATTGTTATTGGGGCACTCAATTTCTCACGATCATGATCTGTAAGTACTGGGTGTTTCAATTCCTTTAAGTACATGTCGCTATTTAGCCCTTCTTCCTCCTCCCCTGAATATAGTTTTTGATAAAACTCCTTAAAAATTTCTTTAATTTCTGAGTCTGTGTGACATGTTTTGCCCGTTCGATCCTGTAGCATTATAACTGACCTCGACATTTGTTTACGAGCAATTAGTCTCGCCAACATCCTCCCCCCCCCCTTGTTTCCATGTTTGTACAATTGAAACTTGTAATAGGCCTGCGATTTAGTTTCTCTCTCATGGATAAGGGAGTTTAGGGCCGCCTTTGTTGCCAGTAAGTCTTTCCTCGGTTGTACCGATGGCTGCGCACCGTACTTCTTTCTCAAGGTTTTTATTTGACATTCTAACCTCAATATTTCATTATCTCTTGCTTTTTTGAATTGACTCACAAAGCTAATTATTTCTCCTCTGAGCGTTGCTTTAGCCGCCTCCCAGGATAATACAGGGTCAGCGGCAGCTGTTTCATTATTGTGTTTATACTCTGCCCAGCTATTCTGTAAGTGTTCTTGAAATTTTCTATGGTTAGACAAATATCCAGGGAACATCCACTGCCGTTGTTTCACCCCGTGACCTCCCAGGTTCCAGCTCACCCAGACCTCCGCATGGTCCGAGATGGCGTAAGGACCTATCTGAGCCTCCTGTACTTCCCCCATAAGGGACTGGGACATTAACAGGTAGTCTATCCTGGATTGCGTGTTATGAGCTTGGGATAAATGTGTGTAATCCCTATCCTGGGGGTGCAGGACTCTCCAGATATCCAATAGATCTAACAAAGAGCAAAAATTGGGCAGCCCTCTCTTCAACCATCTCTGCGGCATAGGGGTAGTCTGAGTTTTGTCCATTTGTGTGTCCCAGACCATATTGAAGTCTCCCCCCAGAATCAAAGGTGTTCTCTCCTATTTTGTCAAGTGATCTAGTAATTTCCGATAGAATTTAGCGTCTATTTGATTTGGTGCATAAATACTTCCCCAGAGGATTTGTCTTCTTTCCACTATTGCTTTACAAAAGATATATCTACCTTCTGGGTCTCTGATCACATTAGATATTTGCCCAACCACACCTTTCCTAAATAACATAGCCACACCACCTTTCTTCCCTTTAGCAGGGGCAGCTATGCATTCCTCTACCCACCACCTCTTAAGCTTTACGTGCTCGGCCTCTGACAGGTGTGTCTCTTGTAAAAGGACTACATCTGCCTGTATCCTTTGCAAGTATTTCAGTATTTTGGAGCGTTTCACAGGAGTATATGCCTCCCACATTCCAGCTAATTATTTTGACCATATCACGTAACACCTGGGCCTATGGCATATATCAAATATTCTGCAACTTTCAAGGTCAGCCACCCTAGCCTGTGGCCAACCTCAGTAGCTTTGGTACTCTGTGTCATAGCATGCATTTCAACATTTTCTATTGTAGGAGCAATTGCACGTCTCCTTCCCTCCCACATGAAAGTAACATCACCCAGCCTATTGGTTTTCATATCCCTCTCTCTCCCCCCTCCCAGTTCCCCTCCCCCTCCCCCGCCCCCTACTCTCTACCCCGTTCCCCTGATATCTCGTCTCTATGGAACCAGTCGCGAAGCAACAACCCCTCGAACCACCCCTTGTACATTACTTGATTGCTTCTCCCCACCTTTAGTTGCCCTATCCTCTACTGTATTCCCACAACTTTGTTTATCAAGCATTTATACCATATCTTTGTTTTATATTCATGCCCTTCTGTACAGCTTACAGTCATTTAACTTTCAGGCCCTTGTTGCCCCCTTGGCGTAATTTACACAGTCCTGCAACACTAACAGTACCATTCAATGCGCTTCTGCTTAGTTTCATGGAATTGTGATTGTTCTTCATCATACCCATGTGAACAAAAATCAGTGGTTTCTCCCGCTTATGTATTGCATTTGTATCCCACATTCCCCCACCTATTTGCAGGCTCAATGTGGCTTACATAGATTTGATAACATTATCATAACAGGATATCGGATACAGTTACTAATGTGTAGTGATTAAGGAAGGGGAGAGGGAAGAAGGAAGAGAGTTGTTAGGGTAGTTGTAGAAGGTGTGCGTTCATAATTGAGTGGACTTAGTGAGGTTATGGGTTCTCATTGTAGGCCTTGTTGAAGAAGAATGTTTTCAGAGATTTTCGAAAGTTAGTTGTTTCTTTGATTGCTTTCAGGTCTGTAGGTAATACATTCCTTACAGGCTGTACTGCCGCTCCTACGTTTCTCTCCAATCACTTAAAGTCTTATTGCTCCCCAACTATAAGATATAATCAACCAAAAAAACCTTCAGCATGACCCAGTATTACCAGGAGTTAGGGTTGTGGGACATCTCACATTATCGCCTCAGCTCCAGTGTCCATCTCCAGCTCTTGGCGTTATTTCAGAAACTGAATCCCTTCAATCCAGGCCTTCTGTATGTCCAGGTTGGTGAAGGTGCTCCCGTCTACATATACAACAACAAGTGCGTTTCTTCTTTGATTTTCTTTATATATCCGCATGGCCTACTGCTGTTCCTTCCCAGCAAAGACTTTGGCAAGCAGGAGGCATTTCTTTACTCATAGTGCTTGAGCCAAATCCAAGGCATCTTAGATGATTACGTCCTCTTAAGCCCTCAGTTAGGTAACGCGTCAGGTAACTTCCTTTCCAGGTTTATTTCCAATCTAATTCCAACTGAAGTCATATATACAATTTCTAACCGGCAGCCACCTTCCTTATATCTGCAGCTTATCATTCATCACCGTTACTTAGGATGCGTTTTACAAAGTCCTGTGCTTCTGGTAGTGAGGTACATATTTTCACCTCGGATTGATGGAATATTTTCAGCTTTGCTGGGTAAAGCAATGCAAATTTGATCATGTGGTGTACTAACTGGGAGCACACCGGTGTAAATATTTTCCTCTGGGCCACTACCGCAGTGGAATAGTCTTGAAAGCACATAATTCTTTGGCTATTGTAGTTTAATCCATTCCCTGCTCTTATTCTCTGCATTATCAAGGTTTTTTGAGCAAAATTGAGTACCTGGCAGATCACCACTCGGGGTCTGTTATTGTTAGGCCTCACCGGTCCAAGTCTATGTGCCCTCTCTATTGCCAAAGGGCCCATCTCTGCTGGTAGGTGTAGTTCTTTCGTCAGCCATTCTTCTAAGAATGCGCGGAGCTCCCCTTCTTTCAGCGATTCCGGCAGTCCGACGAAGCGCAAGTTATTTCACCGGGACCGGTTTTCGAGGTCCTCCAATTTTTCTGCTTGCTCTTCCAGCTGTTTCAAAAGTCTTGCGTTTTGCTGTTCCATCGCTCCGACCTTGTCTTCTAGCGCTCCAGTTCGGTGTTGAAAGTTGGTCATATCCTGGGTTACTTGAGCTAATGATGATTTTGAACTTTCTAATTTGGAGTCGAGACCCTGCAGTTTTTTGTCTAATATGGCCTCTACTGCACTTTTTTTTGTTGTTGTTACATTTGTACCCCGCGCTTTCCCACTCATGGCAGGCTCAATGCGGCAGGCAATGGAGGGTTAAGTGACTTGCCCAGAGTCACAAGGAGCTGCCTGTGCCGGGAATCAAACTCAGTTCCTCAGGACCAAAGTCCACCACCCTAACCACTAGGCCACTCCTCCAAAAATTCTTGTGACTTCTACGACTATCTCTGTCGCCCACGCGGAGCTAACCGAGGCCCCTGGTGGACTTGCTGGAGCCACCATCTTGTCGTCGCCGGGCTTTGTTTTCTCTTTATCGCGGCGCAATGCTTTGGCGGCCATCGTCTTTCCTTTGTAACTGCCCAGCCTCAGGTTACCTTTATCAGTTGTTCCTGTCAGTGCTGTGGGGTTTAGTTCTGCCGTCATCTACTATGTTACTATGTTAGTTGCCTAAAAGGTGCTTCTTGGCGGGGTTTTGTTCGAAGGAGCACAGAGCAGATTTTTTACAGTCCGCTCACGTGAATGGCGTCACGTGACCCCCCCATTGCACATTTTAAAAAGTACCTGAAACAGGTATACGGGGCTGAGTAAGTCATTGAAATGTTTGAGACTAACATGTGACTTTTTTTCTGGGAATTATTATAAGGTCCTGGAAAGTTGAGCAAACTAATTAATTTTTAGAGTAATGAGTAGAGGAGAAAAGTCACAGCCTGTATTTTAATTTTGTTTTTATGGTACATTTTATGGATTTATTAAGTTTGTCTTGATTTATTATCTTTTTTAATTGTTATCTGCTTAGAATGTTTAGATAATGCAGAATATCAATAAGTGTTATATTATTGGTGAGAATACCACTAAAACTATTTCTGTTTCATCACTGGGTCTTACCTCAGGTCACAATGAACTTTCGGATCACTGAATGGGAAAAGAAGAGAATATATTTCAGGTTTAAAAAGATTGGAGAGAACAAACCAGAATTATGTAAACATAATGATTTGATATTATAGATAATATGGTTTACAGTTTATTTTGGGGCATTTTTACTAAAGCTTAGGGGATTCATCGAGGTGTGGTAAAAGTTTGTCCTTTACTGCACCTTGATTCCCTGCGGGATTCAGCAACCTGAGGGATCCTTGTACCACAGACTGCAGAATCCTGGGCCAAGAGAATAACGCCGCTTGTGAGCCACCTCGCAAGACGCATTAATTCCACCATCTGGGAGCATCGGACCA
This sequence comes from Microcaecilia unicolor, assembly GCF_901765095.1. NCBI lineage: Eukaryota > Metazoa > Chordata > Amphibia > Gymnophiona > Siphonopidae > Microcaecilia > Microcaecilia unicolor. The sequence goes on along the minus strand of NC_044032.1, from coordinate 9,913,176 downwards.
CGCAAAGCCGTGGCCTGATGCTCCTGGTCTGCAGCTCTGGGTCGTCCCCCCCCCCCCAGGCTCGCCTACCCCCCCCTAGTACCTACCATAAAGTCTTCATTAGGGGTCTGGGGTAGTCCGTATGGGTTGTTTGGGGGGTCTCATCCGGGGGGGGGGGGGGATTTGGATAATCTGGGGTCTGGCTGCTGTTCCGGCCACGTTGGTGCAGTAAGCTTTAGTAAAAGGGTCCCTTTCTTTGCTATACCGTGGTTTAGAGCTATATAACAATCAAGAATTCAAGTTACTTACCTGTAGCAGATGTTCTCCAAGGACAGCAGGCCAATCATTCTCACAAATGGGTGACATCATCTGAGAGAGCCCAGTGATCTGTGTCTTTAAGACACCTTTGGCAGCATCCCACCCTACATGCGCGGGTGCCTTCCCACCCAACATGCGAGCACAGGACCAGCAGTCTAGTGATATAGCTGGAAAGGACAACTCCAAGGGGAAGAGGGAGGGTTTATGAGAATCCTTGGCCTGCTGTCCTCAGAGAACACCTCCTACAGGTAAGTAAGCAGCAGCTACCTGGTAACTTACAGTAAGTGGGAGCCCCACCTGTGTCCCGCCCTTGGTCCTCCCCTGGGTCACCCCCTCTGTAAATACCTGCTATGTAAGTTAAGCGGGTGTTTACAGAATAGCATTTAGCACCATGGAAGGATTTACACTCCTAAGTGCAGACATAGGCACATAAATGCTCGTATTCTAAACAGTTAAGAGCTGAAATGTGAGCGCCTGGGGAACAGAATTGCATTTTAAGTGTTTAATGCACTTAACTATGACTCTACTGGTTAAACCTGTTATAGCTTCTACTGTTAGAAAGGATCTGTAGATCAGTGTTAGTCCTCCATCTCTTTTCCCGTTCTGGTCTACTGCATGATTTTGTAGCCTGGTGGACATAGGTCCAGAATAATGGGGTCCTCTTTGTCATTGATCAATGTTTTGTTTAGGAAGGCAAAACTGAGGTCTTTATCGGTTATCCAGTCTTTTATCATTTCTGATCTGGCGTTAAATGTAACCCACTGGTGTTGGTAGATAATCAGAAATGGGTCGGGGGGGATGGGGAAGAAGCCAGAGAAGAGTCGAGCGTTACCCCGTACTGGACTGGTGATATTTGGCTCCAACATTTGGATAAACTATTTGCATAACTTAGAACAGCAAATTAACTGTCCTAAATAATCCAGAAGGTTATCTAGGCAGCAGTGCAGAATATCACTATTATCCACATAATTATGATTCTTCTCCTTATACCTGAATATTCTTCAATGATATCCAGATAGCGCCAGGGGGAGTGGAAGGTTATCCGGGTAACAGTGGTGAAAATCACCATTATCCAGATAATTATGACTTTACTCTTTATACCTGAATATTGGTTTATTGTTTATTAACATTTACTAAATCTGCCTTTATTACTAAAGGAAATCTGCGTCAAATAAACTTACCACAAACACAGACGTAGAAACAAAATACTCAGTGGAAGGGCCTCCATCTCTCTCACGGCACATGTAACAATTTGTACATATATTACTTGCCGTACTTAAATCAATGAAATTTGTTTCTGTAAAACATAAGTACATAAATACATAAGTATTGACATACTGGGACAGACCGAAGATCCATCAAGCCCAGCACCCTGTTTCCAACAGTGGCCAATCCAGGTCACCAATACCTGGAAAGATCCCAAAAAAGTACAAAACATTTTATATTACTTATTCTAGAAATAAGCAGTGGATTTTCCCCAAGTCCATTTTAATAATGGTCTATGGACTTTTCCTTTAGAAACCCATCCAAACCTTTTTTAAACCCCGCTAAGCTCACTATTTTTACCACATTCTCTGGCAACAAATTCCAGAGTTTAATTACACGTTAAGTGAACAAATATTTTCTCCGATTCGTAAGGACAAATAAGGGATAAAAGGAATTACTAAGGTGAGAATGATAAAACAGACATGAGTATTGAACAAGTGAATAGGGGTTAGATGCAGCATTAAAAAGTTGGGCTATTAGCCTAGATTTGAAGAAGGACAGAGATGGAGCTTGACGTACCGGCTCAGGAAGTCTATTCCAGGCATATGGTGCAGCAAGATAAAAGGAACGGAGTCTGGAGTTAGCAGTGGAGGAGAAGGGTGCTGATAAGAGAGATTTACCCAATGAACAGAGTTCCCGGGGAGGAGTGTAGGGAGAGATAAGAGTGGAGAGATACTGAGGAGCTGCAGAGTGAAAGTACTTGTAAGTCAATAAGAGGAGCTTGAACTGTATGAGGAAATGGATAGGAAGCCAGTGAAGTGGCAGATGCATGTGAAAATTATGTCTGCAAATTAGTGCTAATTAGCACCAATTAATTCAATTATAGCCCATGATTGGTTGTTAACGCCAATTAGCATCTAATCCACAAATCAAAATACACACATAGACATCCTTATTCCGTTATGGCAAATGCAAATCTGCGCACTGAGAATTAGGGGCATTGTGTGCTCTCTTTCCTGACAGATGCGCGCACCATCGCACATGTACATGAAATTGGGATAAAGTGCTCACTATCTGCAAATAGTAGATATTATGTGTTCTTATTGGCAGAGAACACATCCCTATTAAATAGCACACCTCCCTTTCGGAGTTATTGAATGTAAACTCTTTATTAGCCATTTCGGCTTGGGAAAGCCACTGCTTATGAGAAGGAATGAATCTACTCTTTAGATGTGTCCTGTGTTGACCACTGCTGGAGACAGGACACTGAGCCTGATGGACCTTTGGTCTGACCCACTATGAAACGTCTGACTTGTTATATAAGTTTGGTTTACCTTTTACAGCACACTCTGAGCATTGTTGCTTCTCAGATGGATCATACACCATCTTCTGGAACTTAAATTCTTCCACATACTTATTTGATTTAAGCATATTCCACTTGAAGCTATGACATCTTTTCATAGCTTCCATCCACCTAAAAAAAAAAGAGTAAATACATGTTTTATCTTACATTAAGTTATGTTATTAAAGATTTATCACCCGCCTACTCCTCAATTTGAGATTGTAGGCGAGAATAAAAGAGATAAAGAAATACTGATACAGGAATCAAGAATTACAAAGACAAATAAAATACAGTAGAATAAAACATCCTAACCAGTTAGCTAAAACAAGCATCGTATCTTGCCAAATTCAGAATGTTACGACAAGAATAATAACATAATTCTGTAGGCAGATTGTCCCACATATTCCCTTCTCATCTAGTTTTTACCACTTCTGCCGGAGTGAGGCATGCCACAGTAATGACAAGACATAAGATTTATAAATTCAATCCCTGAAGTCCTAAGAAAACATGATACGCTTTAGAGGAGGAGCTGAAGAAACTGTTACTTACGAATCAATAAACTCTTCGCTCCCTCTCATAAAATATGATCTTTCAGCTGTGTGGAACAGAAAAACAAGAACTAGTTAACAAAACCTAATCCGCACTTGATTACTAAACAGTCCTAGAGCTGCTGTTTTTAAATCACAGCAGGAATGAGAAAACGTGTTTACAGAAGTCTAACAGAAACTTACGTGTAAAAATCGAAAATACTCCTTTACAATCTGTTCTTTCCATCTCGCAATTCATACTGAATACGGTATATGGTGGCTCATCACCCTAATTAAAGAAAAAAAAAGACAGGAATCAGTAGACTGTTCTAAAGCAGCGGCGTACCAAGGGCGGGGTGGTCCGCCCCGGGTACACGCCGCTTGGGAGGTGCAGAGAGATTCCCTGCTCCCTCTGCCCCGGAATAGGTTACTTCGTTCCGGGGCAGAGGGAGCAGGGAGCCAGCGGAGCCGAGAGCCGCGTGGCTGCTCCCAGCAACTAAGAATGCACCCGGGGGGGGGGGGGGGGGGGTGTCATGCTGCTTTGGGGGGGGGGGGGGGTGCGCATCGGCGATCTGCCCCAGGTGGCAGCCGACCTAGGATCGTCACTGTTCTAAATAAACCCCAGTTGGAGTTGGCTGGAGACGGCTGGTTGAATACGATGTCTCGCTATAAAAGTGGAAGGAGGGAAGAGGGTCTCATGCTCAGATGGGTTGCTGTATTGTAATATGCTTGCTTATAATACTGTTTTACTAGGATTATTGGTACATAAGTACATAAGTAATGCCATACTGAGAAAAGACCAAAGGTCCATCGAGCCCAGCATCCTGTCCCTGACAGCGGCCAATCCAGGTCAAGGGCTCCTGGCAAGCTACCCAAACGTACAAACATTTTATTCATGCTATTCCTAAAACTGTGGATTTTTCCCAAGTCCATTTAGTAGCGGTCTATGGACTTGTCCTTTAGGAAACTGTCCAACCCCTTTTTAAACTCTGCCAAGCTAACTGCCTTCACCACTTTCTCTGGCAACGAATTCCAGAGTTTAATTACGCGTTATGGGGGAAGAAAAATTTTCTCCTATTTGTTTTAAATTTACTACACTATAGTTTCATCGCATGTCCCCTAGTCCTAGTATTATTGGAAAGCATGAACAGACTCTTCACATCCACCTGTTCCACTGCACTCATTATTTTATATACCTCTATCATGTCTCCCCTCAGCCGTCTCTTCTCCAATCTGAAAAGCCCCAGCCTCCTTAGTCTTTCTTCATAGGGAAGTCGTCCCATCCCCGCAATCATTTTTGTCGCCCTTTGCTGCACCATTTCCAGTTCTACTATATCTTTCTTGAGATACGGTGACCAGAATTGAACACAATACTCAAGGTGCGGTCGCGCCATGGAGCGATACAACGGCATTATAACATCCTCACACCTGTTCTCCATACCTTTCCTAATAATCCCCAACATTCTATTCGCTTTCCTAGCCGCAGCAGCACACTGAGCAGAAGGTTTCAGTGTATTATCAACGACAATACCCAGATCCCTTTCTTGGTCCGTAACTCCTAACGTGGAACCTTGTATGACGTAGCTATAATTCGGGTTCTTTTTTCCCACATGCATCACCTTGCACTTGTTCACATTAAACGTCATCTGCCATTTAGCCGCCCAGTCTCCCAGTCTCGTAAGGTCCTTCTTTAACTTTTCACAATCCTCTCGTGAATTAACGACTTTGAATAACTTTACAGCTTATTTTCGAAAGAGATCGCCAGCCATCTTCCGACACAAATCGGGAGATGGCCGGCCATCTCCTAAAACCGGCCAAATCGGTATAATCGAAAGCTGATTTTTGGACACACTCACCGGCATTCCGTCGCGGAGGCGGCCAAACTTCAAGGGGGCGTGTCAGCAGGGTAGCAAAGGCGGGACGTGGGCGTGCTTACGAGATGGCCGGCTTCAGCTGATAATGGAAAAAAGAAAACCGGTGATGATGAGCATTTGGCCGGTTTTACTTGGTCTATTTATTTTATTTATTTATTTATTTATTTGTAGCATGCTTACATTTGCCGTAATGGCGGTTGCCATTTCCGGGTAGCAGAATTACAAATGGACTTACGTTAAGGTACATACATACATGGTAACATACATGGAATATGATATATATGGGACAGATCATAGTATACATACATGGTGAAGAAGAATACATTATGGTAATGCTTAAAGGTTCCTGAGTAATAAATTGGATTGTGACATATTAGGTCTTCGACTATAAAGAGTTCCTATTCGACATAAGATTTATGGTGGTAGTGCTTGATCATTGAAAGCAAAGAGGTTAATCAGTCATGTTATAAAAGTTCGGTTTTGTAAGGATTGTGTATAATGTTGTTGTTTAGTATTTAAGATGGATGTTTATTGTATATCTTCTTGAAAAGATCTGTTTTCAATACCCTTCGGAACATGGTTAGGTCTTTCATTGTCTTTATGGTCTTCGGTAGTGCATTCCATAGTTGCGTGCAGATGTATGAGAAGCTGGTCGCATATGTGGATTTATATTTTAGCCCTTTACAGTTAGGGTATTGGAGATTGAGGAATGTTCGTGATGATCTTTTTGCGATCCTAATAGGTAAGTCTATGAGGTCCGACATGTAGGTCGGGGCTTCCCCATAGACGATTTTGTGGACCAGGGTGCAAACTTTGAATGCAATTCGTTCTTTTAGTGGGAGCCAGTGTAGTTTTTCTCTTAGGGGTTTGGCGCTTTCGTATTTCGCTTTCCCAAATATCAGTCTGGCTGCTGTGTTTTGTGCGGTTTGAAGCTTCTTGATGATTTGTTCTTTGCATCCGGCATAAATGGCATTGCAGTAGTCTAGATGACTTAGTACCATTGATTGTACTAGGCTGCGGAATATTTCTCTTGGGAAGAAAGGTTTGATTCTTTTACGTTTCCACATTGAGTAGAACATTTTCTTTGCTGTATTTTTCGCATGGTCTTCAAGTGTGAGATTTTGGTCAATAGAGTATTTTCAGGCTGTTTGAGACTGGAAGTGTGTAGTCTGGGGTGTTTATGGTATTGGTTTTGTTTGTATTGTATGGTGAGGACAGGATGGTGAGGACAGGATGGTGAGGACAGGGTGAGACATTGTGTTTTTTCTGCATTTAGCTTTAGTTGGAATGCGTCCGCCCATGAATTCATTATTTGGATGCTGTGTGTGATTTCATTTCTGATTTTGGTTATGTCTTGTTTGAACGGGATGTATATCATGACATTGTCTGCACAGATGTAAAGGTTGAGTCCTTGGTTCGATAGCGATTTGGCTAAAGGTGTCATCATTAGATTGAAAAGGGTTGGTGAGAGCGGTGATCCTTGTGGTACTCCACATTCAGGTTTCCATGGTGTTGATGTTTTTGAGTTTGAAATCACTTGATAAGTTCTTGCTGTTAAGAAGCCTTTAAACATAGTAAATGATGAAATGACAGCAGAAAAAGACCTGCATGGTCCATCCAGTCTGCCCAACAAGATAAACTCATATGTGCTACTTTTTGTGTATACCCTACTTTGATTTGTACCTGTCCTCTTCAGGGCACAGACCGTATAAGTCTGCCCAGCACTATCCCCGCCTTCCTCCACCGGCTCTGCCACCCAATCTCGGCTAAGCTCCTTAGGATCCATTCCTTCTGAACAGGATTCCTTTATGTTTATCCCACGCATGTTTGAATTCTGTTACCGTTTTCATTTCCACCACCTCCCGCGGGAGGGCATTCCAAGCATCCACTACTCTCTCCGTGAAAAAATACTTCCTGGCATTTTTCTTGAGTCTGCCCCCCTTCAATCTCATTTCATGTCCTCTCGTTCTACCGCCTTCGCACCTCCGGAAAAGATTCGTTTGCGGATTAATATTTTTCAAATATTTGAACGTCTGTATCATATCACCCCTGTTTCTCCTTTCTTCCAGAGTATACATGTTCGGGTCATCAAGTCTCTCCTCATACGTCTTGTAACGCAAATCCCTTACCATTCTCGTAGCTTTTCTTTGCACCGCTTCAATTCTTTTTACATCCTTCGCAAGGTACGGCCTCCAAAACTGAACACAATACTCTAGGTGAAAGAGTGACAAGATATTCTCGCAGGGGTTTCCTCTCGCTTGCAAAACATGACAAAACCGGCAGTTGAATTTGAAAGAGTGACAAGAAATCCTCTCAACAAAACCTTCTATGCCACCCTGGACTGGATGCCTTCGGGGGCAGGAAATTTTCTCTGCAGTGCCCAGGTAAAATTATATATATTATAAAATGGTAGTGGGCTTCTGGGTGGGGGTGGGCTCTTCAGTGCTCAGGCAAAAAAAAAAACCCCTTTTGTTGGGCACCTGGGTGCAGATGGCGGATTGTGAAGGGCAAGGCTGATGCCATGCTAAAAGGAGGGATGTGGGGGTTTAGGATTGGGCAGAGCTGATCCCGGGCTATAGGGAAGGATGTGGAGGTATGGAAGGGCTGATGCCAATCTAGAGGGAGAGATGGAGGGTGGAGGGAAGGGCAGGGCTGATGCTGCGCTAGAGGGAGGTATTATCCCAAGAAATACTACTCATACCTATATACATAGTGCCCACCTGTCACATCTGTGGTCGTGACCACCCTCAGACTTACCTTGTTTCTGGGGGTCAGCTTCGTAGCTGGCTCCTGTTTCTTCTGTCTGTCCTTTCTGAGCTAGCTCTGGCTCCCTGTGCTGGCTGCATCCAGCAGCATGACACTAATTGCTTCACTATACTGTACCTGTGGGTGTTGCCTGGGTTAGCTCTCTCTCTGTGTGCTGGCTGCTTCCAGCATGACTCTAATTGCTTCACTACATTGCACCTGGGTGTGGGAAGCCTCTCTGTGTTTCACGGTGCTTTCTGCCTGCTCCTTGGTTTGTGCTCCTCTCCCCCGCTGGTGGCCAAAGCCAGTGGATGCTATAGGTTGTCTTGCTGTTCCTACCCATTCCAGACTTTAGCCCTGTCCGGTCCGGTTCTTTCAGGCTGCCAGACTTGTCTCTCTTGTTTGTGCCTGAACAGCCTCCGTAGTTACTTAGAGATTGCTGCAGCTGCGCCTCAGGTGTTGAAGGGCTTTATTAAGCACTTAGAGACTGCAGCCTTTCCCTTTGCATCATCTAAGGTCCTTGGTATGTTAGAGTGCTCTGTGCACTGCTACATTGTCCAGTTCAGTGTGAGTTCCTAGCGTGTGACTAGCTAGCTTGGGCATAGCTTTGCTTGTTAGCTTGTGTACAGCTTTTCTAGTTCTCCTGTGTTTTGCTTAGTGTGAGTTTTAGCTTGTGACTAGTTAGCTTGGGCATAGCTTTCTTGTTAGCTTGTGTACAGCTTACTAGTTCTTTTTGTGTTTAGCTTCTGGTTTTCCCCTGTGTGTTTTCCTTTGCTTCTGGAGCTTCAGCCCTAGTCCTGTCCTTTGCCAGTACTCCTTGCTACTGGAGCTCCAGCCCTAGTCTTGCTACTTCATCTGAACCCAGATATTCTCTGCCTGCTGCCTGTCTCTGACTATTGCCCGAACCCAGATATTCTCTGCTTGCTGCCTGTCGCTGACTATTGCCTGAACCCAGATATTCTCTGCCTGCTGCCCATCTCTGACTATTGCCTGAACCCAGATATTCTCTGCTTGCTGCCTGTCTCTGACTAATGCCTGAACCCAGATATTCTCTGCCTGCTGCCCGTCTCTGACTATTGCCTGAACCCCGATATTCTCTGCTTGCTGCTTGACCTGACCATTGCCTGACTCTGACTACTCTCTGCCTGCTGCCTGACCCGACTACTGCCTGAACCCGGATATTCTCTGCCTGTGGCCAGACCTATTGCCGGAACCTGGACATTCCCTGCCTGTCTGCCTTGCTTTCGCCTAGGTGCCTGGGGTCACTTCTGTATCCTGATTCCTGTTGTTCCTGCTTGCTAGTTCCAGTTCCAGTTTTCCTGTAAGCCCTACCGGCTGCCCGAACCTGAGGGCTCAACCCTTGGGGAACGGTGGCTAAGCGTAGGTGAAGCCTAGGTCCAGTGTGCTCCTGTCCAGCGGGTTCTGGTCCCGTGTGTTCCAGTCCATTGGGCTCCACTCCAGTGTGTACCAGTCCAGTGGGTTCCAGTCCAATGCGCACCCGTCCGGTGCGTTCCAGTCCTGTGTATTCCAGTGCAGATCTCCAGTCCGGGGTTCCAGTCCAGCCTTGCCTCGTCTCTGCTTTGAAGGTGACCTTGCCTGCCACTGCTGCTCCACGGTAGTGGTCCAAGGGCTCACAACCCAGTACTTCCAGGGAAGAAGCCTGACACCACCCATATTAGCTCTGGGCCCACCCAAAATGTCAAGTCTGGCTACGCCACTGCATGGAAGTCTCAGGGGCCACGATCGGCCTCCAGGTCTTGCATTTCAGTTGTATAGCCTAAGGATTGAAAAACTACCTCAGAACTGTAACTGTTTTGCACTTAATTTTAGTAAAGAAACAGTCTCTGAATTATCTGTTTGAAGACTTCTGAGCCAGGGCCTTGAAGGGATATCCTTTCCCCCCATGGAGAATCTGCAGTCTCTCTAAGGGGGTCTTATACTAAAGTTTGGCTCGAGTTGTCTTCAGCAGGGACCATTTTATTCCTTTTTGCCCTGCTGCAGATAACTCAAGCTAAGTTTTAGTAAAAGACCCCCTAAATTATCTGTTTGAAAGACTTCTGAGCCAGGGCCTTGAAGCGATATCCTTTTCCCCCATGGAGAATCAGCTCCCTTGGAGAAGACCTCCTTTCCCCCCATGGAGAATCTGCAGTCTCTGAATTATCTGTTTGAAAGATTTCTGAGCCAGGGCCTTGAAGGGATATCCTTTCCCTCCATGGAGAATCTGCAGTCTCTGAATTACCTGTTTGAAAGATTTCTGAGCCAGGGCCTTGAAGGGATATCCTTTCCCTCCATGGAGAATCTGCAGTCTCTGAATTATCAGTTTGAATGACTTCTGACTATTTTATATTTCAACGTTTTTATTGAAAACAGTGTACAGAAAAAAAGGAAATGAAATACTTCAATATACTGTTTCTCAATTCAAAAAACATCCATGAACATAACTTTGCTGTATTACATAGCTTTTCTAACTGTCTCCAAGTTTTCCCTTACCCCCCCCCCACCCTCCCATCCTCCCCCCTTGTTTATCTCACTCATGTTAGTTACCATACAGTGTCATGATGAAACAATATACCATTACAAAGTATTAACAACAAGGCTTCGACCTTTCTGTGTCATTTTGTCTAAGTAGCATCCCCATACTTTAAGAAATCGCACTTTCCTTTTACAATATCCTTTCACCTCTTTCGCCTCCCACACCAGCAGCTGGTGCACCTGGTTACGCCAATGCCAGTAAGAAGGCGGTGTGGCTACTGTCCAACATTGCATTATACATTTCTTGGCCACCAGACATAATTTACGATACAGTAATGTTTTATCGGCATTTAGTCTTAATGGTGGTTCTTTCAGATCTAATACCAATTGTAGTGCATTCATGTTTATTCTAGTACCCAGCACACATGTCAAGTAAATAACTATTTGTCTCCAATATCTCTGTATTACTACGCAACCCCACAGCGTGTGAAATAAAGAATTATCATATAAATTGCATTTCAAGCAAAGAGCTGTCTCAATGCCCCCAGATTTATATAGCTGAACTTGAGTAAAGTAGGCTCTATGAAGAATCCGGTACGCACATTCCCTGTAAGCTGCTCCCCCTATTATTCTTGGTATATCTTTTATCTGTGCAATAATGTCCCAAGATTCCAGATTGTGACCCACATCCTTTTCCCATTTCTTTCTAATCTGGGTCAGCTCTTTCCCCGGAGCTATCCCCCATAGTTTCTGATGTATATGAGATATGGATGGAGCATTTTCAGAAATCTCATCAAAAAATTTTTCAATGTTTTTCCCCAATTTACGATGCAATGCTTCTTTATCTAAAGTTTGTATATAGTGTTTAAGTTGACAATGTGCGTACTTGTCACCCCATCCCTGCTCACCCTGAGCCAACAACTGCGGTAACAGTATTATGTCCCCATTCTCTCCCAATACATCTGCTAAGCGAGTCACTCCTAGCTGTGCCCATCTGTCAAAAGTTTTGTTTTCCAGCCCTGGCACAAATGCAGGATTGCCTCTTATATTTATGTGATCAGTCACTCTTGGATCTCCACCCATTAATGTCCCAAAGAACCTCCACGCTGCTCTGATGGAATTAAGCAGCACATTATGTCTTAGTCTATGTGGAATCTTTTTTTTCTGTAAGTGAGCTAGTGTTATACCATGATATGGATTATACAACGCTTCTTCTATCTCTAAAGGTGTATGTTCCTGGGAGTGAAATAGCCAATCTCGCACCTGCCGCAACAGACATGCCATATTATAATATTTAATATTGGGTATTCCCAATTCCCCTTGTCTCCATCCACCCAACATATATTTCAACTGCATCCTAGCTCGTTTTTTGGCCCAACAAAATCTGGACACCAAGCGATACAAACATTTTATATCCTTCTGTAGTAACACTATGGGCAGGATCTGTAATGTATAGAGCCATCTCGGCAATATCACCATTTTGATGAGGCCGATCCTCCCCGTTAAGGACAGTGTTAAGGTGCCCCATGAATCCAACTGCCGAGCTGTCTGCTCCAGTAGTCTGGTGACATTTAAATTATAAATCTCTCTCGGTTTGATCGGCAGTAAAATCCCTAAATATGTAAAATAATTTGTCGCTCGTTTCAATGGAAAGCCATCCGGCCAGATAGTTTGGATATCTAGATTTATTGCAAGAGCTTCAGATTTGTCTATGTTTAGTTTAAAGCCCGAATAGTCTCCATATTCCCGAAATATCTCCAAAAGATACTGTAAAGTCTCCTTCGGTTTTGTAATTATCACTAATAAGTCATCAGCGAATGCAGCAAGTTTAAATTCTTGATTTCTAACCTGTATCCCAGAGATCGCTTTGCAATCACATATGTCTCTAATTAAAGGATCCAATTGGAGCGCAAATAAGAGGGGTGACAGTGGGCACCCTTGCCTAGTACCCCTACCAATTTGAATTTCACCCGATACATTACCGTTTACCAGAACCTGCGCTCTAGGTAGGTAATACAGCGCTCTAATCGCTTGTATAAAGCTACCCTGAAATCCGTACTTCTCTAGCACCGAGTACAGAAAGGGCCACTCCACTCTATCAAATGCTTTTTCAGCATCGAAGCTTATCATTAAAGCCTGGTCATGGGAGTGGCCCAATCCTTCCAACGACGCTATAATTCTCCTCAAATTTTTGGTGATTGATCTTCCTTGCACGAATCCTACCTGAGCCGTATGAATAAGATGGGGTAGTACCCTGCCTAATCTATTTGCTAAAATTTTGGCAAATAATTTGGCTTCTTGATTAATTAAGGAGATGGGTCTATAAGAAGTTACTAGCTTTTCATCTCTTTTGGGTTTAGGGAATACCACCATCCGGGCCAAGTTTAAATGTGCAGGCATCTTGCCACTTTCCATCCATTCATTGAACACTTTGACCAATGTAGGGACTACCGAGTCTCCCATTAACTTATAAAATTCTGCTTTGTATCCATCAGGGCCAGGGGCTCTGCCTGACTTACTCTGAGCTATCACCCAAGCCACCTCGTCTGCACTAATTTTGGCATTTAATTGATTACAATCACTAAGTTGTAATTTCGGGGTCTGAACCCCACCCAAGTACATCTCTCCTGAAAGTCCCTCTTGTTCTGATGCTTTATAGAGACTTTGATAATATGTTTGGAACGCTAATCTAATCTCTTGATTGGAGTGGAGACAATTCCCCTTCTTAGTTTTAATAGCTGTTACAGTCCTTGAGGCATATTTTGATGCAATAAGTCTAGCTAGGTATTTGCCTCCTTTGTTCCCATATCGATATAGCTGAAACCGATAATAGGCTTGTGATTTCAATTCTCTATCATGCAAAAGTGAGTTCAGGGTTGTTTGTAATTCCATCACCTCTTGTCTGATCCTAGTACTTGGGGTTGAACCATATTGTCTATTCAATTTAACCAGTTGCCTTTCAAGCCGCACAATTTCTCTATCTCTTGCACGTTTATATTGGGTGACATAACTTATTATTTCTCCTCTTAAAACTGCTTTCGCGGCTTCCCAGAAATTAGTGGTACTCCCTACCGACCCCTCATTGAAATGTTTATACTCAGTCCACTTATTTTGTAAGTATTCCCCAAACCGTGCATCTCTTAGCAAGTAAGCTGGAAACGTCCAACTTTTTAATTTGTCTTCCTCCTCTCCCCCACTCCAGCCCATTCGTATCACCGAATGATCCGATATAACGCAGGGATCTATATGTGCCTCTGTAATGTCTGTGAGTAGTGTGCGGGAAGCAAGCAAATAGTCAATTCTAGCCGAGGTGCCATGTGCTCTAGATTGATGTGTATATTCCTTTTCTAGTGGATGCAGTGTCCTCCAGGTGTCGACTAGCTCAAGCGTGGTGCAAAAGTCAGGCAAACCCCTAGTGCTTATCCTTCTTAAATCAGTTGGGGGGTGTGATCTATCTAGTATAGGATCCCAGGTCATATTAAAATCGCCTCCTAATATCATAGGCAATGTTTCTAGCTGCATGAGCTGTTTAAGCATTTTCTTATAGAATTTTACATCTATTATGTTAGGAGCATAAATGCTACCCAAAATTAATTTTTGTCGATTCAGAGTAACAATGCAGAAAACAAATCTACCTTCCGGGTCTCGTATTGTTTTGTGCACCTGAATTGCTATCCCTTTTCTAAAAAGTATTGCCACCCCACCTTTACGCCCCACAGCCGCAGTTGCAACACAGTCTGCAACCCACCAGTGTGTTCAATATCTGACAAGTGCGTTTCTTGTAGCATCACTATATCGATTCCAATGCGCTTAAGGTGTCGCAAAATCTTAGAGCACTTGATGGGGGAGTGAATACCTCCTACATTCCAAGATGCTACCTTAATCTATTAACTTCCGGTATTCAGCCTATTTATCCCCAAGATATCTTTTACATTTGAGAGAGACCAGCCCAGCCTCCAGCCTCCCTCATGTGAATACCAGGCTCTAACAGGCTTCAGCCTTCGTTTACATGACACTGAATAAATCAATCCCCATCTACCCAACCCCCATTTTGACCCAATCTCCCCCCTCCCTAACCCTCTTAGTTCCCCCCGTCTAGTCCCTTCCATTCCCTAAGGAATCAGGTCACTTACAACGCCCCTACTCCTCTTTCCATGATATTTCTTGCTCATCAATATTCGTCTAACGACTATGACAGATTATTCCTGTATGTTCCCCTCCAATCAACCCCCCTCCATTCAGTGTTTCCTTTCTCCTTCCAAATAAAGTAGATGAACCTAAACCACATCAACTGCCCTATTACATGTTCAGTCCTCTCTGTCCAGCCCACAACCACCCCTATCGGGTATTTTATCTTCCCAAACAGTGAGCTATACTTTCATCACTTAACAACAGTTTGTTTTAGTTTCTTTCATTTATATCAGGAGGTTTAGAATTTGCAACGCTGGTCTCAGTGAGCAGGATAGTGTTCAAACAGTGTCAGTGCACCAACAATTGTCCAAATGGTAATCCAGCTCTCCCTTTAATTTATCAGGATCTCATATCCTTCCTATACAGCGTCACCAATATCCTAGCAATGCCCGCCAACCATATTGTCTTCCATTCAATTCTCATGCTCATCAATACTTTATATAAATTCAATGTCTCAATTAGGGTTCTTTTTCAGTAGACGTTCACATAAAAAGAACATCTTACCATACTATATCCAATCTACGTGGGTTTCCTCTGGGCGGTCGTTTCTCATGTTCAATATCTTCCAAGGTGATTTGTAATCCAAAGTTCTATAGCAGTTCTGTGTATTACATCGCCAACATTATTGACCCGTTGCCATCTGTTGTACAAACAATTGCGCCTCCTCCACTGAAGTAAACAGCTTTGTTCCCGATTGATGATTAATCCTCAATTTTGCCGGGTAAAGCAGCGCAAATTTGACTTTCCGATTGACGAGTTCGGAGCAGACTGGCGAAAACTTTTTTCTTTGCGCTGCCACCGCTGACGAATAGTCTTGGAAACAGAGCACTCTACGATTCCCACTGTGCAGCTCTTTTCCACTTCGCAAGGCTTGTAGAATCGCGTTTTTATGAGCAAAATTAAGAATTTTACAAATGACCACACGTGGTCTTCCTTCCACCGTCTGCTTTAGGCCCAAGCGATGTGCCCTTTCAATTTTCAGCGGGCCCAGTGCCTCCAGCAATTCAAGCTCATCTGCTAGCCACGTTTCAAGATATCTGCTCAAGTCACGATCTCCTTGCCCCTCCGCCAGACCTACTATGCGAAGATTATTCCGTCTGGATCTGTTTTCTAAGTCTTCCAACTTTTCGTCATACGAGGCAAGTGTTTTTTTCAACTGACTGACTTCTGATTCTAATATTCCGACTCGATCTTCGGTATCACTAGCTCGTTGTTGGTAATTTGTCATATCCAGTTGAATCTGAGTTACACTACTGTGTAGCGATTCTAATTTAGTGTCCAGCGAGCTGAGTTTTTTTTCAAGTATGGCTTCTAGGGCCTGTGTGACTTCACCTACGATCTCGGCGGCCCATGCGGATCCAACCGCTGATGTTCCTGGGCTCGCCGGCGCCGCCATTTTGTCCTCAGTCGATCGACTCTTATCTTTCTCTTTTCGAGCGTATTTTGTCGCCATAATCTTTTAAAGAGGTGATCAGGGGATCTCCTGTCGTTTCAATGATCTTTCCTCTCACGGGTGGCAGTTTGAAAGTTCTTTTGAGCGAGTTTAGTAGCTCGATTCTTGAGGAGAAGGCAGGAGCAATCTTTTTAGCGTCTGCTCCTGTGCATAGCGTCACGTGACCTCCGTCTGCTGACTATTTTATTCCTTTTTCCCCTGCTGCAGATAACTCAAGCTAAGTTTTAGTAAAAGACCCCCTAAATTATCAGTTTGAATGACTTCTGAGCCAGGGCTTTGAAGGGATTTCCTTTCCCTCCATGGAGAATCTGCAATCTCTGAATTATCTGTTTGAATGACTTCTGAGCCAGGGCCTTGGAGGGATTTCCTTTCCCTCCATGGAGAATCTGCAATCTCTGAATTATCAGTTTGAATGACTTCTGAGCCAGGGCCTTGGAGGGATTTCCTTTCCCTCCATGGAGAATCTGTAATCTCTGAATTACCTGTTTGAAGACTTCTGAGCCAGGGCCTTGAAGCGATATCCTTTTCCCCCATGGAGAATCAGCTCCCTTGGAGAAGACCTCCTTTCCCCCCATGGAGAATCTGCAGTCTCTGAATTATCTATTTGAAAGATTTCTGAGCCAGGACCTTGAAGGGATATCCTTTCCCTCCATGGAGAATCTGCAGTCTCTGAATTACCTGTTTGAAAGATTTCTGAGCCAGGGCCTTGAAGCGATATCCTTTTCCCCCATGGAGAATCAGCTCCCTTGGAGAAGACCTCCTTTCCCCCCATGGAGAATCTGCAGTCTCTGAATTATCTATTTGAAAGATTTCTGAGCCAGGACCTTGAAGGGATATCCTTTCTCCCCATGGAGAATCTGCAATCTCTGAATTATCTGTTTGAAAGACTTCTGAGCCAGGGCCTTGAAGGGATATCCTTTCCCTCCATGGAGAATCTGCAGTCTCTGAATTACCTGTTTGAAAGATTTCTGAGCCAGGGCCTTGAAGCGATATCCTTTTCCCCCATGGAGAATCAGCTCCCTTGGAGAAGACCTCCTTTCCCCCCATGGAGAATCTGCAGTCTCTGAATTATCAGTTTGAATGACTTCTGACCATTTTATTCCTTTTTGCCCTGCTGCAGATAACTCAAGCTAAGTTTTAGTAAAAGACCCCCTAAATTATCAGTTTGAATGACTTCTGAGCCAGGGCTTTGAAGGGATTTCCTTTCCCTCCATGGAGAATCTGCAATCTCTGAATTATCTGTTTGAATGACTTCTGAGCCAGGGCCTTGGAGGGATTTCCTTTCCCTCCATGGAGAATCTGCAATCTCTGAATTATCTGTTTGAATGACTTCTGAGCCAGGGCCTTGGAGGGATTTCCTTTCCCTCCATGGAGAATCTGCAATCTCTGAATTATCTGTTTGAATGACTTCTGAGCCAGGGCCTTGGAGGGATTTCCTTTCCCTCCATGGAGAATCTGTAATCTCTGAATTACCTGTTTGAAGACTTCTGAGCCAGGGCCTTGAAGCGATATCCTTTTCCCCCATGGAGAATCAGCTCCCTTGGAGAAGACCTCCTTTCCCCCCATGGAGAATCTGCAGTCTCTGAATTATCTATTTGAAAGATTTCTGAGCCAGGGCCTTGAAGGGATATCCTTTCCCTCCATGGAGAATCTGCAGTCTCTGAATTACCTGTTTGAAAGATTTCTGAGCCAGGGCCTTGAAGCGATATCCTTTTCCCCCATGGAGAATCAGCTCCCTTGGAGAAGACCTCCTTTCCCCCCATGGAGAATCTGCAGTCTCTGAATTATCTATTTGAAAGATTTCTGAGCCAGGACCTTGAAGGGATATCCTTTCTCCCCATGGAGAATCTGCAATCTCTGAATTATCTGTTTGAAAGACTTCTGAGCCAGGGCCTTGAAGGGATATCCTTTCCCTCCATGGAGAATCTGCAGTCTCTGAATTACCTGTTTGAAAGATTTCTGAGCCAGGGCCTTGAAGCGATATCCTTTTCCCCCATGGAGAATCAGCTCCCTTGGAGAAGACCTCCTTTCCCCCCATGGAGAATCTGCAGTCTCTGAATTATCTATTTGAAAGATTTCTGAGCCAGGACCTTGAAGGGATATCCTTTCTCCCCATGGAGAATCTGCAATCTCTGAATTATCTGTTTGAAAGACTTCTGAGCCAGGGCCTTGAAGGGATATCCTTTCCCTCCATGGAGAATCTGCAGTCTCTGAATTACCTGTTTGAAAGATTTCTGAGCCAGGGCCTTGAAGCGATATCCTTTTCCCCCATGGAGAATCAGCTCCCTTGGAGAAGACCTCCTTTCCCCCCATGGAGAATCTGCAGTCTCTGAATTATCTATTTGAAAGATTTCTGAGCCAGGACCTTGAAGGGATATCCTTTCTCCCCATGGAGAATCTGCAATCTCTGAATTATCTGTTTGAAAGACTTCTGAGCCAGGGCCTTGAAGGGATATCCTTTCCCTCCATGGAGAATCTGCAGTCTCTGAATTACCTGTTTGAAAGATTTCTGAGCCAGGACCTTGAAGGGATATCCTTTCCCTCCATGGAGAATCTGCAGTCTCTGAATTACCTGTTTGAAAGATTTCTGAGCCAGGGCCTTGAAGCGATATCCTTTTCCCCCATGGAGAATCAGCTCCCTTGGAGAAGACCTCCTTTCCCCCCATGGAGAATCTGCAGTCTCTGAATTATCTATTTGGAAGATTTCTGAGCCAGGACCTTGAAGGGATATCCTTTCCCCCCATGGAGAATCTGCAGTCTCTGAATTATCTATTTGAAAGATTTCTGAGCCAGGACCTTGAAGGGATATCCTTTCTCCCCATGGAGAATCTGCAGTCTCTGAATTATCAGTTTGAATGACTTCTGACCATTTTATTCCTTTTAGCCCTGCTGCAGATAACTCAAGCTAAGTTTTAGTAAAAGACCCCCTAAATTATCAGTTTGAATGACTTCTGAGCCAGGGCTTTGAAGGGATTTCCTTTCCCTCAATGGAGAATCTGCAATCTCTGAATTATCTGTTTGAATGACTTCTGAGCCAGGGCCTTGGAGGGATTTCCTTTCCCTCCATGGAGAATCTGTAATCTCTGAATTACCTGTTTGAAGACTTCTGAGCCAGGGCCTTGAAGCGATATCCTTTTCCCCCATGGAGAATCAGCTCCCTTGGAGAAGACCTCCTTTCCCCCCATGGAGAATCTGCAGTCTCTGAATTATCTATTTGAAAGATTTCTGAGCCAGGACCTTGAAGGGATATCCTTTCCCCCCATGGAGAATCTGCAGTCTCTGAATTATCTATTTGAAAGATTTCTGAGCCAGGACCTTGAAGGGATATCCTTTCTCCCCATGGAGAATCTGCAATCTCTGAATTATCTGTTTGAAAGACTTCTGAGCCAGGGCCTTGAAGGGATATCCTTTCCCTCCATGGAGAATCTGCAGTCTCTGAATTACCTGTTTGAAAGATTTCTGAGCCAGGGCTTTGAAGGGATTTCCTTTCCTTCCATGGAGAATCTGCAATCTCTGAATTATCTGTTTGAATGACTTCTGAGTCAGGGCCTTGGAGGGATTTCCTTTCCCTCCATGGAGAATCTGTAATCTCTGAATTACCTGTTTGAAAGATTTCTGAGCCAGGGCCTTGAAGGGATATCCTTTCCCTCCATGGAGAATCTGCAGTCTCTGAATTACCTGTTTGAAAGATTTCTGAGCCAGGGCCTTGAAGCGATATCCTTTTCCCCCATGGAGAATCAGCTCCCTTGGAGAAGACCTCCTTTCCCCCCATGGAGAATCTGCAGTCTCTGAATTATCAGTTTGAATGACTTCTGACCATTTTATTCCTTTTAGCCCTGCTGCAGATAACTCAAGCTAAGTTTTAGTAAAAGACCCCCTAAATTATCAGTTTGAATGACTTCTGAGCCAGGGCCTTGGAGGGATTTCCTTTCCCTCCATGGAGAATCTGCAGTCTCTGAATTACCTGTTTGAAAGATTTCTGAGCCAGGGCCTTGAAGCGATATCCTTTTCCCCCATGGAGAATCAGCTCCCTTGGAGAAGACCTCCTTTCCCCCCATGGAGAATCTGCAGTCTCTGAATTATCAGTTTGAATGACTTCTGACCATTTTATTCCTTTTTGCCCTGCTGCAGATAACTCAAGCTAAGTTTTAGTAAAAGACCCCCTAAATTATCAGTTTGAATGACTTCTGAGCCAGGGCTTTGAAGGGATTTCCTTTCCCTCCATGGAGAATCTGCAATCTCTGAATTATCAGTTTGAATGACTTCTGAGCCAGGGCCTTGGAGGGATTTCCTTTCCCTCCATGGAGAATCTGCAGTCTCTGAATTACCTGTTTGAAAGATTTCTGAGCCAGGGCCTTGAAGCGATATCCTTTTCCCCCATGGAGAATCAGCTCCCTTGGAGAAGACCTCCTTTCCCCCCATGGAGAATCTGCAGTCTCTGAATTATCAGTTTGAATGACTTCTGACCATTTTATTCCTTTTTGCCCTGCTGCAGATAACTCAAGCTAAGTTTTAGTAAAAGACCCCCTAAATTATCAGTTTGAATGACTTCTGAGCCAGGGCTTTGAAGGGATTTCCTTTCCCTCCATGGAGAATCTGCAATCTCTGAATTATCTGTTTGAATGACTTCTGAGCCAGGGCCTTGGAGGGATTTCCTTTCCCCCCATGGAGAATCTGCAGTCTCTGAATTATCAGTTTGAATGACTTCTGAGCCAGGGCCTTGGAGGGATTTCCTTTCCCTCCATGGAGAATCTGCAATCTCTGAATTATCAGTTTGAATGACTTCTGAGCCAGGGCCTTGGAGGGATTTCCTTTCCCTCCATGGAGAATCTGCAATCTCTGAATTATCTGTTTGAATGACTTCTGAGCCAGGGCCTTGGAGGGATTTCCTTTCCCTCCATGGAGAATCTGCAATCTCTGAATTATCAGTTTGAATGACTTCTGAGCCAGGGCCTTGAAGCGATATCCTTTTCCCCCATGGAGAATCAGCTCCCTTGGAGAAGACCTCCTTTCCCCCCATGGAGAATCTGCAGTCTCTGAATTATCTATTTGAAAGATTTCTGAGCCAGGACCTTGAAGGGATATCCTTTCTCCCCATGGAGAATCTGCAATCTCTGAATTATCTATTTGAAAGATTTCTGAGCCAGGACCTTGAAGGGATATCCTTTCTCCCCATGGAGAATCTGCAATCTCTGAACTATCTGTTTGAAAGACTTCTGAGCCAGGGCCTTGAAGGGATATCCTTTCCCTCCATGGAGAATCTGCAGTCTCTGAATTACCTGTTTGAAAGATTTCTGAGCCAGGGCCTTGAAGCGATATCCTTTTCCCCCATGGAGAATCAGCTCCCTTGGAGAAGACCTCCTTTCCCCCCATGGAGAATCTGCAGTCTCTGAATTATCTATTTGAAAGATTTCTGAGCCAGGACCTTGAAGGGATATCCTTTCTCCCCATGGAGAATCTGCAATCTCTGAATTATCTGTTTGAAAGACTTCTGAGCCAGGGCCTTGGAGGGATATCCTTTCCCTCCATGGAGAATCTGCAGTCTCTGAATTACCTGTTTGAAAGATTTCTGAGCCAGGGCCTTGAAGCGATATCCTTTTCCCCCATGGAGAATCAGCTCCCTTGGAGAAGACCTCCTTTCCCCCCATGGAGAATCTGCAGTCTCTGAATTATCTATTTGAAAGATTTCTGAGCCAGGACCTTGAAGGGATATCCTTTCTCCCCATGGAGAATCTGCAATCTCTGAATTATCTGTTTGAAAGACTTCTGAGCCAGGGCCTTGAAGGGATATCCTTTCCCTCCATGGAGAATCTGCAGTCTCTGAATTACCTGTTTGAAAGATTTCTGAGCCAGGGCCTTGAAGCGATATCCTTTTCCCCCATGGAGAATCAGCTCCCTTGGAGAAGACCTCCTTTCCCCCCATGGAGAATCTGCAGTCTCTGAATTATCTATTTGAAAGATTTCTGAGCCAGGACCTTGAAGGGATATCCTTTCCCTCCATGGAGAATCTGCAGTCTCTGAATTACCTGTTTGAAAGATTTCTGAGCCAGGGCCTTGAAGCGATATCCTTTTCCCCCATGGAGAATCAGCTCCCTTGGAGAAGACCTCCTTTCCCCCCATGGAGAATCTGCAGTCTCTGAATTATCTATTTGGAAGATTTCTGAGCCAGGACCTTGAAGGGATATCCTTTCCCCCCATGGAGAATCTGCAGTCTCTGAATTATCTATTTGAAAGATTTCTGAGCCAGGACCTTGAAGGGATATCCTTTCTCCCCATGGAGAATCTGCAGTCTCTGAATTATCAGTTTGAATGACTTCTGACCATTTTATTCCTTTTAGCCCTGCTGCAGATAACTCAAGCTAAGTTTTAGTAAAAGACCCCCTAAATTATCAGTTTGAATGACTTCTGAGCCAGGGCTTTGAAGGGATTTCCTTTCCCTCAATGGAGAATCTGCAATCTCTGAATTATCTGTTTGAATGACTTCTGAGCCAGGGCCTTGGAGGGATTTCCTTTCCCTCCATGGAGAATCTGTAATCTCTGAATTACCTGTTTGAAGACTTCTGAGCCAGGGCCTTGAAGCGATATCCTTTTCCCCCATGGAGAATCAGCTCCCTTGGAGAAGACCTCCTTTCCCCCCATGGAGAATCTGCAGTCTCTGAATTATCTATTTGAAAGATTTCTGAGCCAGGACCTTGAAGGGATATCCTTTCCCCCCATGGAGAATCTGCAGTCTCTGAATTATCTATTTGAAAGATTTCTGAGCCAGGACCTTGAAGGGATATCCTTTCTCCCCATGGAGAATCTGCAATCTCTGAATTATCTGTTTGAAAGACTTCTGAGCCAGGGCCTTGAAGGGATATCCTTTCCCTCCATGGAGAATCTGCAGTCTCTGAATTACCTGTTTGAAAGATTTCTGAGCCAGGGCTTTGAAGGGATTTCCTTTCCTTCCATGGAGAATCTGCAATCTCTGAATTATCTGTTTGAATGACTTCTGAGTCAGGGCCTTGGAGGGATTTCCTTTCCCTCCATGGAGAATCTGTAATCTCTGAATTACCTGTTTGAAAGATTTCTGAGCCAGGGCCTTGAAGGGATATCCTTTCCCTCCATGGAGAATCTGCAGTCTCTGAATTACCTGTTTGAAAGATTTCTGAGCCAGGGCCTTGAAGCGATATCCTTTTCCCCCATGGAGAATCAGCTCCCTTGGAGAAGACCTCCTTTCCCCCCATGGAGAATCTGCAGTCTCTGAATTATCAGTTTGAATGACTTCTGACCATTTTATTCCTTTTAGCCCTGCTGCAGATAACTCAAGCTAAGTTTTAGTAAAAGACCCCCTAAATTATCAGTTTGAATGACTTCTGAGCCAGGGCTTTGAAGGGATTTCCTTTCCCTCCATGGAGAATCTGCAATCTCTGAATTATCAGTTGAATGACTTCTGAGCCAGGGCCTTGGAGGGATTTCCTTTCCCTCCATGGAGAATCTGCAGTCTCTGAATTACCTGTTTGAAAGATTTCTGAGCCAGGGCCTTGAAGCGATATCCTTTTCCCCCATGGAGAATCAGCTCCCTTGGAGAAGACCTCCTTTCCCCCCATGGAGAATCTGCAGTCTCTGAATTATCAGTTTGAATGACTTCTGACCATTTTATTCCTTTTTGCCCTGCTGCAGATAACTCAAGCTAAGTTTTAGTAAAAGACCCCCCTAAATTATCAGTTTGAATGACTTCTGAGCCAGGGCTTTGAAGGGATTTCCTTTCCCTCCATGGAGAATCTGCAATCTCTGAATTATCTGTTTGAATGACTTCTGAGCCAGGGCCTTGGAGGGATTTCCTTTCCCTCCATGGAGAATCTGCAATCTCTGAATTATCAGTTTGAATGACTTCTGAGCCAGGGCCTTGGAGGGATTTCCTTTCCCTCCATGGAGAATCTGCAATCTCTGAATTATTAGTTTGAATGACTTCTGAGCCAGGGCCTTGGAGGGATTTCCTTTCCCTCCATGGAGAATCTGCAATCTCTGAATTATCTGTTTGAATGACTTCTGAGCCAGGGCCTTGGAGGGATTTCCTTTCCCTCCATGGAGAATCTGCAATCTCTGAATTATCAGTTTGAATGACTTCTGAGCCAGGGCCTTGGAGGGATTTCCTTTCCCTCCATGGAGAATCTGCAATCTCTGAATTATCTGTTTGAATGACTTCTGAGCCAGGGCCTTGGAGGGATTTCCTTTCCCTCCATGGAGAATCTGCAATCTCTGAATTATCAGTTTGAATGACTTCTGAGCCAGGGCCTTGGAGGGATTTCCTTTCCCTCCATGGAGAATCTGTAATCTCTGAATTACCTGTTTGAAGACTTCTGAGCCAGGGCCTTGAAGCGATATCCTTTTCCCCCATGGAGAATCAGCTCCCTTGGAGAAGACCTCCTTTCCCCCCATGGAGAATCTGCAATCTCTGAATTATCTGTTTGAATGACTTCTGAGCCAGGGCCTTGGAGGGATTTCCTTTCCCTCCATGGAGAATCTGCAATCTCTGAATTATCAGTTTGAATGACTTCTGAGCCAGGGCCTTGGAGGGATTTCCTTTCCCTCCATGGAGAATCTGCAATCTCTGAATTATCAGTTTGAATGACTTCTGAGCCAGGGCCTTGGAGGGATTTCCTTTCCCTCCATGGAGAATCTGCAATCTCTGAATTATCAGTTTGAATGACTTCTGAGCCAGGGCTTTGAAGGGATTTCCTTTCCCTCCATGGAGAATCTGCAATCTCTGAATTATCTGTTTGAAAGACTTCTGAGCCAGGGCCTTGAAGCGATATCCTTTTCCCCATGGAGAATCAGCTCCCTTGGAGAAGACCTCCTTTCCCCCCATGGAGAATCTGCAGTCTCTGAATTATCAGTTTGAATGACTTCTAACCATTTTATTCCTTTTAGCCCTGCTGCAGATAACTCAAGCTAAGTTTTAGTAAAAGACCCCCTAAATTATCAGTTTGAATGACTTCTGAGCCAGGGCCTTGGAGGGATTTCCTTTCCCCCCATGGAGAATCTGCAATCTCTGAATTATCTGTTTGAATGACTTCTGAGCCAGGGCCTTGGAGGGATTTCCTTTCCCTCCATGGAGAATCTGCAATCTCTGAATTATCAGTTTGAATGACTTCTGAGCCAGGGCCTTGGAGGGATTTCCTTTCCCTCCATGGAGAATCTGCAATCTCTGAATTATCAGTTTGAATGACTTCTGAGCCAGGGCCTTGGAGGGATTTCCTTTCCCTCCATGGAGAATCTGCAATCTCTGAATTATCAGTTTGAATGACTTCTGAGCCAGGGCTTTGAAGGGATTTCCTTTCCCTCCATGGAGAATCTGCAATCTCTGAATTATCTGTTTGAAAGACTTCTGAGCCAGGGCCTTGAAGGGATATCCTTTCCCTCCATGGAGAATCTGCAGTCTCTGAATTACCTGTTTGAAAGATTTCTGAGCCAGGGCCTTGAAGCGATATCCTTTTCCCCCATGGAGAATCAGCTCCCTTGGAGAAGACCTCCTTTCCCCCCATGGAGAATCTGCAGTCTCTGAATTATCAGTTTGAATGACTTCTGAGCCAGGGCTTTGAATGGATTTCCTTTCCCTCCATGGAGAATCTGCAATCTCTGAATTATCTGTTTGAATGACTTCTGAGCCAGGGCCTTGGAGGGATTTCCTTTCCCTCCATGGAGAATCTGCAATCTCTGAATTATCAGTTTGATAGACTTCTGAGCCAGGGCCTTGGAGGATTTCCTTTCCCTCCATGGAGAATCTGCAATCTCTGAATTATCAGTTTGAATGACTTCTGAGCCAGGGCTTTGAAGGGATTTCCTTTCCCTCCATGGAGAATCTGCAATCTCTGAATTATCTGTTTGAATGACTTCTGAGCCAGGGCCTTGGAGGTATTTCCTTTCCCTCCATGGAGAATCTGCAATCTCTGAATTATCTGTTTGAATGACTTCTGAGCCAGGGCCTTGGAGGGATTTCCTTTCCCTCCATGGAGAATCTGCAATCTCTGAATTATCTGTTTGAATGACTTCTGAGCCAGGGCCTTGGAGGGATTTCCTTTCCCTCCATGGAGAATCTGTAATCTCTGAATTACCTGTTTGAAGACTTCTGAGCCAGGGCCTTGAAGCGATATCCTTTTCCCCCATGGAGAATCAGCTCCCTTGGAGAAGACCTCCTTTCCCCCCATGGAGAATCTGCAGTCCTCTGAATATCTATTTGAAAGATTTCTGAGCCAGGACCTTGAAGGGATATCCTTTCTCCCCATGGAGAATCTGCAATCTCTGAATTATCTGTTTGAAAGACTTCTGAGCCAGGGCCTTGAAGGGATATCCTTTCCCTCCATGGAGAATCTGCAGTCTCTGAATTACCTGTTTGAAAGATTTCTGAGCCAGGGCCTTGAAGCGATATCCTTTTCCCCCATGGAGAATCAGCTCCCTTGGAGAAGACCTCCTTTCCCCCCATGGAGAATCTGCAGTCTCTGAATTATCTATTTGAAAGATTTCTGAGCCAGGACCTTGAAGGGATATCCTTTCTCCCATGGAGAATCTGCAATCTCTGAATTATCTGTTTGAAAGATTTCTGAGCCAGGGCCTTGAAGCGATATCCTTTTCCCCCATGGAGAATCAGCTCCCTTGGAGAAGACCTCCTTTCCCTCCATGGAGAATCTGCAGTCTCTGAATTATCTGTTTGAATGACTTCTGACCATTTTATTCCTTTTAGCCCTGCTGCAGATAACTCAATCTAAGTTTTAGTAAAAGACCCCCTAAATTATCAGTTTGAATGACTTCTGAGCCAGGGCCTTGAAGGGATATCCTTTCCCTCCATGGAGAATCTGCAGTCTCTGAATTACCTGTTTGAAAGATTTCTGAGCCAGGGCCTTGAAGCGATATCCTTTTCCCCCATGGAGAATCAGCTCCCTTGGAGAAGACCTCCTTTCCCCCCATGGAGAATCTGCAGTCTCTGAATTATCAGTTTGAATGACTTCTGACCATTTTATTCCTTTTTGCCCTGCTGCAGATAACTCAAGCTAAGTTTTAGTAAAAGACCCCCTAAATTATCAGTTTTGAATGACTTCTGAGCCAGGGCTTTGAAGGGATTTCCTTTCCCTCCATGGAGAATCTGCAATCTCTGAATTATCTGTTTGAATGACTTCTGAGCCAGGGCCTTGGAGGGATTTCCTTTCCCTCCATGGAGAATCTGTAATCTCTGAATTACCTGTTTGAAGACTTCTGAGCCAGGGCCTTGAAGCGATATCCTTTTCCCCCATGGAGAATCAGCTCCCTTGGAGAAGACCTCCTTTCCCCCCATGGAGAATCTGCAGTCTCTGAATTATCTATTTGAAAGATTTCTGAGCCAGGACCTTGAAGGGATATCCTTTCTCCCCATGGAGAATCTGCAATCTCTGAATTATCTGTTTGAAAGACTTCTGAGCCAGGGCCTTGAAGGGATATCCTTTCCTCCATGGAGAATCTGCAGTCTCTGAATACCTGTTTGAAAGATTTCTGAGCCAGGGCCTTGAAGCGATATCCTTTTCCCCCATGGAGAATCAGCTCCCTTGGAGAAGACCTCCTTTCCCCCCATGGAGAATCGCAGTCTCTGAATTATCTATTTGAAAGATTTCTGAGCCAGGACCTTGAAGGGATATCCTTTCTCCCCATGGAGAATCTGCAATCTCTGAATTATCTGTTTGAAAGATTTCTGAGCCAGGGCCTTGAAGCGATATCCTTTTCCCCCATGGAGAATCAGCTCCCTTGGAGAAGACCTCCTTTCCCTCCATGGAGAATCTGCAGTCTCTGAATTATCTGTTTGAATGACTTCTGACCATTTTATTCCTTTTAACCCTGCTGCAGATAACTCAAGCTAAGTTTTAGTAAAAGACCCCCTAAATTATCAGTTTGAATGACTTCTGAGCCAGGGCTTTGAAGGGATTTCCTTTCCCTCCATGGAGAATCTGCAATCTCTGAATTATCTGTTTGAATGACTTCTGAGCCAGGGCCTTGGAGGGATTTCCTTTCCCTCCATGGAGAATCTGCAATCTCTGAATTATCTGTTTGAATGACTTCTGAGCAGGGCCTTGGAGGGATTTCCTTTCCCTCCATGGAGAATCTGCAATCTCTGAATTATCTGTTTGAATGACTTCTGAGCCAGGGCCTTGGAGGGATGTCCTTTTCCTCCATGGAGAATCTGTAATCTCTGAATTACCTGTTTGAAGACTTCTGAGCCAGGGCCTTGAAGCGATATCCTTTTCCCCCATGGAGAATCAGCTCCCTTGGAGAAGACCTCCTTTCCCCCCATGGAGAATCTGCAGTCTCTGAATTATCTATTTGAAAGATTTCTGAGCCAGGACCTTGAAGGGATATCCTTTCTCCCCATGGAGAATCTGCAATCTCTGAATTATCTGTTTGAAAGACTTCTGAGCCAGGGCCTTGAAGGGATATCCTTTCCCTCCATGGAGAATCTGCAGTCTCTGAATTACCTGTTTTGAAAGATTTCTGAGCCAGGGCCTTGAAGCGATGTCCTTTCCCCCATGGAGAATCAGCTCCCTTGGAGAAGACCTCCTTTCCCCCATGGAGAATCTGCAGTCTCTGAATTATCTATTTGAAAGATTTCTGAGCCAGGACCTTGAAGGGATATCCTTTCTCCCCATGGAGAATCTGCAATCTTCTGAATTATCTGTTGAAAGACTTCTGAGCCAGGGCCTTGAGGGATATCCTTTCCCTCCTTGGAGAATCTGCAGTCTCTGAATTACCTGTTTGAAAGATTTCTGAGCCAGGGCCTTGAAGCGATATCCTTTTCCCCCATGGAGAATCAGCTCCCTTGGAGAAGACCTCCTTTCCCCCCATGGAGAATCTGCAGTCTCTGAATTATCAGTTTGAATGACTTCTGACCATTTTATTCCTTTTTGCCCTGCTGCAGATAACTCAAGCTAAGTTTTAGTAAAAGACCCCCTAATTATCAGTTTTGAATGACTTCTGAGCCAGGGCTTTGAAGGGATTTCCTTTCCTCCATGGAGAATCTGCAATCTCTGAATTATCTGTTTGAATGACTTCTGAGGCCAGGGCCTTGGAGGGATTTCCTTTCCCTCCATGGAGAATCTGTAATCTCTGAATTACCTGTTTGAAGACTTCTGAGCCAGGGCCTTGAAGCGATATCCTTTTCCCCCATGGAGAATCAGCTCCCTTGGAGAAGACCTCCTTTCCACCCATGGAGAATCTGCAGTCTCTGAATTATCTATTTGAAAGATTTCTGAGCCAGGACCTTGAAGGGATATCCTTTCTCCCCATGGAGAATCTGCAATCTCTGAATTATCTGTTTGAAAGACTTCTGAGCCAGGGCCTTGAAGGGATATCCTTTCCCCCCATGGAGAATCTGCAGTCTCTGAATTACCTGTTTGAAAGTTTCTGAGCCCGGCCTTGAAGCGATATCCTTTCCCCATGGAAATCAGCTCCTTGGAGAAGACATCCTTT
>NC_044032.1:9776356-9883586 GCF_901765095.1 Microcaecilia unicolor | reverse complement strand
CCTCACTCCGCCCCCTATTACATTTCCCCCTCCCCCCTGTCACACATCCCGTCACCCCCCTCTCCTTACCTTACTACTGCCCTGGTGGTCTAGTGACCTCTTCGGGGCAGGAAAGAGCCCCCTCTTTCCTGCCCGGAGCACTGCCCTACACGCATCCTTCCTGTTCGTGATCTCGGCATTGATTCAAATGGCCACCGAGAGTTGAAGTCTCGCTAGGTCATGTCAAGTCTTGGTGGCCATTTTGAATCGGCGCCGAGATCACGAACAGGAAGGATGCATGCAGGGCAGCACTCCGGGCAGGAAGAGGGGCTCTTTCCTGCCCTGAAGATGGAAGAGGTCACTAGACCCCCAGGGCACTAGTAAGTAAGGGGAGGGGAGGCTAGCAATCTGCCTGTTTGTCCGGATTTCTGGACAAACCGGCAGGCTGGCGGGTGCCCGTTTGTCCAGAATCCGGACAAACTGGCAGATTGGCAAAATCCGCCTGGTTGCCCGAACATGTCCTCAAAAGAGGACATGTCCGGGTAAATCTGGACATATGGTAACCCTACACCTGGTAAGCAGCACATC
The DNA here is from genome assembly GCF_901765095.1 of Microcaecilia unicolor. NCBI lineage: Eukaryota > Metazoa > Chordata > Amphibia > Gymnophiona > Siphonopidae > Microcaecilia > Microcaecilia unicolor. The sequence goes on along the minus strand of NC_044032.1, from coordinate 9,883,019 downwards.
CAGGTTACAGACAGGTGCTCCAACCAGTGTTGCCAGGTGGAAAATTTTTTTCCCACCCAATCCAGCACAAAAACCGCCCAAAACCGCCCAAACTCAAACCCCGCCCCTGACACCCCCACCCCCGCGTCATCACCCCCGCCCCGCCGTCACCCCCCCCCGCCTCCCCCGCACCGACCCCGCCTCCCCCGTCATTGGCCCCGCCTCCCACGTCACTAACCCCGCCCAAAACGTCACTAACCCCGCCCAAAAACGTCACTAACCCTGCCCCCCGCGGCCGAAAAAACCCGCCCTGAAGCCCAAAAAGCAGCCCAAAAAACCGCAACCTGCCGCGGGCAAAAATTTCCCGCGGCGGGTCGCAGAAAACCGCCCAATTGGGCGGTAAAACCGCCCACCTGGCAACACTGGCTCCAACTGATGATATTTTTACAGATCTCTAATGCTCCCCCCTTGCAGTGCAGACAAAGGCTGTGGTAGAATCCAGCCAATGGGAAGGCTTCTAGTCTCTGGAAGTAGGGGCTGAGCTGCAGTAGCTGTAGCTGGGGGGAAGCTGAAGTCTAGAATCCAGCCAATGGGAAGGCTTCTAGTCACTGAAAGGCGGGACTGAGCTGCAGGAGCTGTGTCTCTGGGGGAAACTGAAGTCTAGAAACCAGCCAATGGGAAGGCTTCTAGTCTCTGCAAGTAGGGGCTGAGCTGCAGTAGCTGTAGCTGGGGGGAAGCTGAAGTCTAGAATCCAGCCAATGGGAAGGCTTCTAGTCACTGAAAGGCGGAACTGAGCTGCAGGAGCTGTGTCTCTGGGGGAAACTGAAGTCTAGAAACCAGCCAATGGGAAGGCTTCTAATCTCTGGAAGGGGGAGGGGGTTGAGGCTGAGCTGCAGGAGCTTTGGCTGGGGTAAACTGTAGAATCCAGCCAATGGGAAGGCTTCTAGTCTCTGGGGTGGGGCTGAGCTGCAGTAGCTGTTGGGGGAAGCTGCACAGACTTGTTTTTTCAGTTGGCACTGGCAGAGGAGCACTGGGCAACAGCCTGGAAGGTTGTGTGTGATGGTGTCTGACATAGGAGCCAACTTTTCAAAATGATTCTCTTTCTCCCTCCACTTGCCACCACCAGAAATAGTCACAATTGACAACACTTCGTTCCCCATTGACAATAATCTGAAAATTCTATGTATAATTATAGACAAACATTTAATATTTGATACTCAAGTTTCCTCAGTAATCACAAAATCTTTCAGGTCTCTTTGGAAACTAAAAAGGATCAGACAGACCCTATTTCATCACAAACATTCAGACTGTCCCAATTCGATTATTGTAATGCCATATATGCTGGCTGTATGGCGTACCTGTTGAAAAAACTCCAAACAGCTCAAAACACTGCAGCCAGGGTCATATACAAAATCTCTCGTTTTGAAAGTGCCTCCCCTTTATTAATCAAATTACACTGGCTTCCCATTAAAAAGTGAGAATCACCTTCAAATTATGTACAGTACCTTTATCTTTCAATCCTAAATGGCACAGCTCCAGACTATATGGTACCATTAATAAACTTACCTCAAAGAAACACTAAATATGAGGCAAGAAACACTCTCAGACTACACCTCCCAAACTGCAAAAAAGTTCTACAAAACTGTCCACTCTGCAGCCTTCACTTACCTAGGAACCAAATGGTGGAACTCCTTACCACCAAAATCAGATTCCGCAAAATCCTCAAATCGTTCCTATTCAAACAAACCCTCACAAACAACAACCATATCTCAAATAACTAATTATCACCTGAATTGGTTATGTACAATTTCTCATTCATAATAGATTTTCTAAATGTTAATATCCACAGTTATCCCAATGTTTTGATACTGGATTGTAAAATTGGATTCTTACAACAAATTACTTTCTTATGCATTTATTCTTTGTTTTGTATCCTATACTGTTTTTTTAACTCAAACTTATTTGGGTTAATGTGGGATATAAATGTCAGAATAAATACATTCTAAAGATTTTTCTACCTTTCACCATGTCTGCTTCTTCAGTTTCCTTCCTTTGAACCTAGCATTCAGATAAAACAATAACAACAGAGCAATACCAAATCAAAAATGAATGGTGTGCAAATTGCGTCTACTGTCTAAAGACAGTACTGCCTGGGACAGGGAAATACTCAGCCTACCTGAATGTAACTCACCTTCAGTTACTACTGAAAAAGGTGTGAGCAAAATCTAAAGAAATAAATAAGTAGTTTGCAGGGTACAAGTGTAAAAACTTGGGCCACAGCATTTCTTATCATCGGCTGTGGGAGACGGTGAGACTGCCAGCTGTGCTGGTTGGTCCTAAGTTCAAAAGTGGGGAACTGAGGAACTGAGTTGGATTCCCTCTTCAGGCACAGGCAGCTCCTTGTGACTCTGGGCAAGTCACTTAACCCTCCATTGCCCCATGTAAGCCGCATTGAGCCTGCCATGAGTGGAAAAGCACGGGTATAAATGTAACAAAATTAAAAATATTGACTAACCATAGCTGCAGATAGTGGTGGTGAATCTTCTGTCAGGACAGAATCAATTTTTTTATGAGCAAAAGAGCATTATAAAGGAAGTGGCACTGCGTGGCAAGAGTGGCTCCACCATTCGCCAAGAACTGAACTAGAAACCTCAAGACGTTAACTAAAATGGAAAACATCAGAGATGTGCATTTCCAAAAACTGACACATTCCAATGATGAATTCAGAATAAACACAGTTTAATTGTTCAGCCACCCTTACAATTCACCTTTGGGTTTAAAATGCAAAACCATGTGCATGCAAGGGCTGGATAAGTGAATTAAAACAAGTTTAAAGTAAATGCTTAATAGTAATACTTGGGACAATTGAATACTGGTAGGATTCTTTATCAGTGAAGATTTCAGTTGTTTATTATATTTTTTGTGATGTGTTATTTTTTTCTTAGGGGGCTGTTTTGTCAAGGGTTATTTTGTTAGGGTGTGAAATGTCAAGGGTTATTTTCTTACAAGGCTGTTTGTCAGGGCTTTTTTGTCAGGGCTATTATGACTGGGTGCCAACAAAAACATATATTTAACCCGGTGATCCTGGTGACAACCTGAAAAATATAAATCAAACACAAAGGATCAGTTCTTATGGGAAAGCAGAGAAAGAATGTTATTAAAAAATAGAAGTTTATTGTGTAATGAAAGTAATAATAAATTAATTGTAGTTTAATTATCACTTATTCACTTCTTTGAGTCATTTTATGTTACATACATTTCCACTCCTATTTTACAAATAGGACAGCAAGGTTAGTTTTAAATATATGCAGCCTTACCTCCATTTTGGTGAGTTGCCTGAGGTATTCATTTTGGCTATTGTAAGGCAATCTTCTCACTCTTGAAGGGGGCTTACACTTGTAAGAGAGAAACAATCATTTCTCTCAGATTACAAAAATAAAATGACTGTAAAGTATTTCCTAATTACACAAATCTTTAAGCAAGAAGACCTTTATATACAGATAGGCAAGCAATCTGCTAGGTCCAAAGGAAGGAAACTGAAGAAGCAGACATGGTGAAAGGTAGAAAAAAATCTTTAGAATTGATTTATTTCTGACATTTATATCCCACATTATCCCAAATAAGTTTGAGTTCAATGTGGCTTACAATAAACAGTATAGGATTCATAACAAAGAATAATGCATAAGAAAGTAATTTGTTGTAAGAATCCAATTTTACAATCCAGTATCATAAACATATTGGGATAACTATGGATATTAACATTTAGAAAATCTATTATGAATGAGAAATTGTACATAACCAATTCAGGTGATAATTAGTTATTGAGATATGGTTGTTGTTTGTGAGGGTTTGTTTGAATAGGAACGATTTGAGGATTTTGCGGAATCTGATTTTGGGTGGTAAGGAGTTCCACCATTTGGTTCCTAGGTAAGTGAAGGCTGCAGAGTGGACAGTTTTGTAGATCACTTTTTTGCAGTTTGGGAGGTGTAGTCTGAGAGTGTTTCTTGCCTCATATTTAGTGTTTCTTTGAGGTAAGTTTATTAATGGTACCATATAGTCTGGAGCTGTGCCATTTAGGATTTGAAAGATAAAGGTACATAATTTGAAGGTGATTCTCGCTTTGATGGGAAGCCAGTGTAATTTGATTAATAAAGAGGAGGCACTTTCAAAACGAGAGATTTTGTATATGACCCTGGCTGCAGTGTTTTGAGCTGTTTGGAGTTTTTTCAACAGGTACGCCATACAGCCAGCATATATGGCATTACAATAATCAAATTGGGATAGTGTTAATGATTGTTCCAATAGTCTGAATGTTTCTGACGAGAAATAGGGTCTGATCCTTTTTAGTTTCCAAAGAGACATGAAAGATTTTGTGATTACTGAGGAAACTTGAGTATCAAATATTAAATGTTTGTCTGTAATTATACCTAGAATTTTCAGATTATTGTCGATGGGGAATGAAGTGTTGCCAGTTGTAAAACTGTTGTAGTTGTTTTTGTCAAATAGGTTAGTAATGACCATGAATTTAGTTTTTTCTTTATTTACTACTACTACTACTTAACATTTCTAGAGCGCTACTAGGGTTACGCAGCGCTGTACAAATGAACAAATAAGGACAGTCCCTGCTCAGAAGAGCTTACAATCTATTTAGCTTTAGTTTGGATTTTGAGGCCCAGGTTTCCATCAAATTTAAACCAACTTTTGCCTTTTGTAAGATGTCTTTAATGTTCTTTTTGAAGGTTATGTATAAGGTAACATCATCAACATCTACTATAATAAAACTCACCCTCAACATTCTGAAGACAACGTTCTGAAGTCACTCAGTCACTCCCTGAAGGTTCGTCAGTTCATGGTGTGAAGTCACAACACTGACCATGTCTCTCTGCCCCGCCCTCGCATGATGGGCCAATCAGAAAAAACACCCTCAACGTTCTGAAACACAAAGGACCATCACAAAACCGTTCCCAGGCAACACTAGGCAACGTAAGACGGACCAATCAGAGGAAACTACGTGACAATAAGGAGGAGCATTCACCAGCAGAACGGCTCATTATCTGTGCAGCACGGAGAGCACAGAACCACCACTGGAATGAGAGAAGAATATTCCTGTTGTGGGTATGTGCAAAAATAGACCGGGGGGGGGGGGGGGGGATTTTTAAATGCCTAATGCCGGTACTGAAGAGTGCCAGAGGGCCTATAGCACAGACTATATTTGGGTTCGCTTGACGTGGAGTCGGTGGAGCCGGAGAACAGCGTGCCCCTCACCATCTGGGACGTGGGTGAACAGGACAAGCTGCAGCCCAGCTGGAACGATTACCCACGACCCAGCACAGCAAACAGCGACCAAGGAAGGGGGAGGAGTAGGGAAACACGCGGAGCGTGTTTCCCTACTCCTTCCCTGCCTAGGAATCGCTGGAGACTGGCTGCCAAACTAACGAAACAACCACCCACCGACACACCACTCCATCATTCAAAAGGCATCCACTCTTTCTTCAACAGAAATGCAAACTAATAATACAAAACAAACAAAGAATACCCGGTTTCTCAGGCGGCTGCAGGTAACTCCGCACCCCCTTCCTCTTTTCCTTTTGTCGAAGCGGCCAAGGACGTGCCCAACCATCCCCAGCCTCAGGCAAGCTGTCTCTCACCTTGGGGATTCCCCGAGCACCCCGAAAAAGACGGCGCAGCTTCCCGCAGCGCATGTTCCAGCATTCCCCTGCAGCCGGCCTGAAATGGACCGAACCTACCAGATCACCCCCCGATGGCCCGAGACCGTGCTCCTCTCCCTTCCGCCAACTTAAAACAACCATCCCCTTCCTCAGGCAAGCCGTCTCCCACCTCCAGGATGCCCAGAACCCCAGCCCAACGGAAAAAGACGACGCTGCTTCCCACAGCACATTTCTTTTCCAGCGTTCCCCTACAGCAGCCCTGAAACGGCCAAAAAATATCGACAGACCAAGAACGTGCTCCTCTACCTTCCGCCCATCTAAAACAACACTGCTGCCTCAGCACAACACACAAAAAAAAAACCCGGAAAAAACAATCCACCACTCAGCAAAGGCTGACCCCCCTACAACCACATTTACATTTCACCAACAGAAAGACCCCCCTCCACAAACCTCCTTGACAGACAAAACCACACACACACAATACAACAGAAACACACCCTCAAAGCCACACACCAATCCATCCCACTTTGCCAGCACAGCACAGCACATCCCCCAACCCCCAAGCAAAAAACAAAACAAAAAAAGACACACATCAACAACCTGCACACACACCGCACCCTCACACACTCACACACACACACACAAAATAACTCTGTGACACATACACACACAACAAAACACATGCTAGCGCCCATTTCATTGGTTTCGGAAACGGGCCTTTTTTACTAGTACATGAATGTTTTGAATCCTGCTGTTTCTAGTCTGTTACCTAGTGGCAACTTCATTACATAGCGATAGTGGAGAGCCCTGAGGGACGTCACAGTCCGGTGACCAAGGAGAGGATAAGGTTCCTTTCATTTTCACTTTGCAAGATCTCGATTTCAGGAATCCTTGAATCCATTTGTGGATTGTGCCACATGTTCTAAAGTTGTCTAGTTTGTTTAGTAGGATATTATGATCTACTACATCGAATGCGCTAGACATATCGAACTGCATTATTAAGATCTTAGACCCTATGCTAATTTCTTTTCTGAGATTTGATACTAGGGTAGTAAGGACAGTCTCGGTGCTATAGCATGGTCAAGTTCATCAAGTTAAAATAACATTATGTTTTCCGGTTAAGTTTTTTTTCCCTGATGCAGTCCTTGTAGGTGACGAAACACAGCTGTGCCAGGTGTGATTTTAACTTGCTTAACCAATAAATTCTTCTAAAGATTTTATCCACATTTCACTGAGTCTGCTCCTACAGTTTCTTTCCTTATATACAGAGACACCTATATAAATATCACCCCATATGTAAAAGAGGGAGAGATGAAATAGTATGAAAACTATGGCTCACATAACCTAAGCTATGGACTCTATTAATCTATTATTTACCAGAAAACAGTTATCACAGACAAGTAATTTCATTGAATATAATCTCATTGTTCTGTGGAAATGAGACTAGAGGACTGAGGGGTGATCAGAGGAAGGACTGGAGGGGTTTGGTAATTAGAGGAAATAGCAGAGACCAGGGCCGCCGAGGGGTGGGCAGGTGGGGCAAAATTCCCCGGGCCCTGGCCTCCAAGGGGGGCCTGGGGTCAGGCCGCCGGCACTGTAGTCCCCGATCTCACCTGCCTGCCTCCTCGGCTCCGGGCCCCATGCATTCGAAGCTGCAGTCTCATATCGCCTCCCTTCGGCCTTCCCTCCCTGTGTCCGGCCCTCGTGGAAACCGGAAGTTACATCAGACGAAGGCAGGACACGGAGGGAAGGCCAGAAGAGAGGCGATCTGCGACTGCCGCTTTGAATGCAGGGGGCCCGGAGCCATGGAGGCAGGCAGGTGAGACCGGGAACTGCAGCGGCGGGGGGCGGAGGCGAAGCGGCCTTGCCCCGGGCCCGGCCTAGTCTCTCAGCGGCCCTGGCAGAGACTCAGATTGGATGGGAGAAGGGGGACTTGGAGATAGAGATGGAGGCACAGAGTTTTAAAAATAATGGAAAGCCTGGCTCTGTATTTACTTTTTGCTTCTTTTATTCTGTTCTGTATATTAACATGTTTTGTTTTCTTAAATAATATTAATAGGAGCATTTTGTTTACGAAAGCACTGTTTATTTACAGAAGCATCGTGGCTGATATTAAATAAAGCATGTAACATCTGCACAAGGAGCTGGGATGTAATTAAAGAGCATGGTGGTCCATCAGGAGAGTTTCATCATCAGCACATCTTTATTTCAAGTAAGTCCAACTCGGAATAAGGACGTCCTAGTCAGTACGTCACATATGCACATCCATTTCTCCTATATTTTAGGACAGGATCTGCTGACGTACAGCCTGTTCTAAAATACATGAGAAATGGACACGTATGTGGTGCTGACATCCTGCGTGAAAATCCATTTTACGGATTGAAAAACCTGGCACAACAAGGGACATTGGATGTCTTTGTGGCAGCACGGAAATATCCATGTTTTAAAACAGCCACCAGATGTTTATTCAGTGCAGATGAGTAGCCTAAAGGTTAGAGCAGGACCTCAGACTTAGAGGACCCAGGTTCAAACCCACTTCAGCGGTTTATGAATTTTCTTTTTCTTTTTTTAACTTAAGTTTACCTTGGGAGCTGTGAGCTACGCTGGGCATTTTCAGACTTGGTTTGATTGTAAACTGAGGTTACCTGTGACCTTGTCCCACCCACCCCTAGGTAAACTCCTTTTACATAGGGCAATCAAGAGACAAGTATCTTCATTACTGGTCAATCCTACTCCTTGTTATCCCCCATCACAGTTCACCTTTTCACACTTGTGAATCACATCAACATGACCTTCATTCAGTGCAATACATGCAGTGGCGTTCCTAGGGCGCTGACACCCGGGGCGGTCGCTGATGCGCCCGCCCCCTGGGTGCAGCGCCCCGCCCCCCCCAGTGCAGCGCGAACCCCCGTCACCCCCCCACCCCGGGTGCACGCCGCTGGTGGGGGGGGGGGTGCCGCGCGCGCCGGTCAGCTTCTTTGTTTCCATGCTCCCTCTGCCCCGGAACAGGAAGTAACCTGTTCCGGGGCAAAGGGCATGGAAACAACGAAGCTGACCGGCGCGTGGCACCCCTCCCAGCGACGTGCACCCGGGCGGGCCGCACCCACCGCCCCCCCCCCCCCCCCCTTAGTACGCCACTGAATACATGTTCTGCTTTAATCCTAAAGCAAACTATCTGGAGCCTTAGAGCTTGTCATACCTGTCTCCAATATCAGCTTTGAAAGATGAGCTCACCAAACTCAGAAGATTTAGCTACAGCTAAAAAAAGCATCTGGGATTACTCAATTCCCAGCCAATTTACCACCACCCACTGCCACAAACAACAGAGAATAGGTGGGTCAGAGTAGGCTCTGGTAGACATAAGATGTGTGACACGTGTACGTCTGTGGCCGTGACCCCTCTCAGACTCCCCTTATTTCCTTGGTCAGCTTCTGAGCTGGCTTCTGTCTGTTCTTTCTGAGTTAGGTTCTGTTCTCTGTCTCTGTTGTGTTGGCTGTATTAGATTGTTGGTGTGCTGTCTCCTGTTCCAGATTTCAGATCAGTCCAGCCGGATCTTCCAGGCTGCCCGCCCTTAGTGCCTGGTGATTGTTGCCACCTGAGTCCTCGCTGCCTGCTGGGCTTATTAGCCATTTGGAACCTCTCTGCCTTTGCCTTTGCATTGCGTCTAAGGCCCTGGTATGTTTAGTGCTTGTTGCTCTGCGGCCTAGTTTTGCATCCTTGCCTTGATTCTTGTCTGTTGTAGCCAGTCAGTGTGTAGTTAGATTAGGTTGTAGTTAGTTTGCTAGTCTTGTGTCTGGCTTTAGTTTTTGTGTTTAGTCCTTGTCTGTTTGTATCCTGCTGGCTGCTTTGCAGCTTTTAGTTCTGTGTCTTGTTAGTCAGTGTTTTGTTCCCTGTTTCAGTGGCTGCTTGCAGCTTCCAGTTTCTGTCCTCTAGCTTGTCCATGCCTTGTGTTGTATGTCTTGCCCAGTTTTCTGCCTCGCTGCCCATGTTCCTTCCTTTCCCCTCTGACACTCAGTCCCTGTGCTGCTAGCTGTTATCCAGCTCCAGCCCTGTCCTGCAAAGTCCTGTCGGCCACCTTAAGCTGGGAGCTTAACTCCTGGTGGAAAGTGGCCAGGTACAGGTGAATCCTAACTGTTGTCAGTGTTCTGCCTTGCCCCTGGTGTGGGTGGTTTTTGCCTGCCACTGCCGCACCTCGGCAGTGGCCCAAGGGCTCACAAACCAGTTTCCAGCTTTGAGTACGTGACACACAGAAGCACTCACCTTCCCAACCTTTGCCCCTGTCAAATTATTTTGCTGTACTGCATCATTATGATGCTGAAAACAGAAGTACTGTGGTGGAACCAAGAGGCAATGAAAGTAGCACAACCCAGAAAACATCCCCCAAACAATGAAAGATTGGTGAAAAGCAGAAATCTCTTACTGCTTGGAGACGCCATGATCAGAGGCATTAACTTAGGAACACAATTCAAGGGTTCCAACCTAGTGAAGTGCCTATACTGATGTTGTAATTCACCTGGGGACAAATGTTCTGGCAAACAATAGCAACTTTATAGCACAGAGAGTGTTTCCAGAAGCTTGGGGAGGGACTGAAATGTTTTGTTCGGAGCTGTGGCTTTTTTGAAGTAATTCCACGTGGGGAAAGGGAGAGGAAAGACTACGCAAAACAGTGGATTTTAATAAGGTTGGCTTGAGTCTTGGTGTAAAAAAAGAAGGTTTAGATACATAGGAGCATGGGGTAATAAGTGGAAAAAATCACAGCTGTACTGTAACGATGGGCTACTCTTTCTATGACGAGGAAAAAGGATCCTTGGGGGACAATTCAGACAGTATGTTTCTAGACATTTAAACTAGAAGGCGGGGGTGATAAAAGGAAACAAGGGAATTCAGATAGTCACCCCCCAGAATAAACATGATGGCAGATGGAAAGATCATCTAAATATAGAAACCACCTAAACTCACTATGCACATGGAAAGCATATGAGCACAAATGCCTCGTAGTCTATGTGAAAAAAGTTCAAAACTTGCAAGCCCTGATGTTTGAAGAAAACTTGGATATTGTTGCTATTATGGAGACGTGGTTCAATGATTCATGTGACCTATACCAGGCTATAATCTTCTTAGGAAGAATAGAGGGGCCGAAGGGCTGGAGGAGTGGCTCTGTATGTGGATTGACCTGGAAAGAGAAGATGGAACCTGTATCCACACGGGGGTTATCTACAGACCTCCTGCACAAACGGAGAAGCTAGACAAGGATCTGATAGAAGATATTCAAAAGATTGGTATGAAGGGGAGGGTGCTACTGTTGGGAGATTCAACTTGTCTGATGTGGATTGGAATGTCCCTTCTGCAGAATTGGAAAGAAGTAGGAGATTGTGTAGTCGCCTGTTCACACGTGCCTTGCTCAGACAAATTTGATGGAACCCACGAGGGAAGGGTCGATGCTGGGATCTAGTTTTTCCAGTATCTGGGTGGGTGCCCACTATGTAATAGTGATCATCACACGATATGGTTTGCTATAAGGGCAAAGGCAAGGTGGAGTGTGGGATGTACTGGGTGATAAAATGAGGGAATACCTGAAGAAGGAGCTGTGCATCCCACGGAATACACATTAGAATACTAATGAGCTCATTAGAATACTAATGAGCTCAGGAGGGGCGTGTCAAGATGGTGAATGCAACCCGCGGTTTGGGGAAACGCTCTTAGATCTCCGGAGCCTCTTGTGGACATTTTGCTTCTTTTTTCTTTTCTTTTTCTTTTGCTATCGCTAAACAAATGCCGCACACAAAGAGGGAAAGGCGTGACGAGGATGGGAATCCTGCCTGCCTCATCTTCGACCCCACTCCAGTCGACTCTCGAGCGTTACCTAACCGCTGGATCCCAACTCGGAATGAGAGGGACGGGACCTGCGCTAGAGAGTCTGGGAGAAGAGGACTCTCTACGGGTCAATGAAACATCTTTATCCCCTCCCCCAGCTTTTGAAAATACCTCCGCATCCAGCAGCGTTTGCAGCAAGAGAGGGAGATTCGAGCTCCACCGGAAGTGTGAGAAGCAAGAACCCTGAGCGGACCTCGAGCAGCAACAGAAGCTCCTGGAACAAGCCTCCCCAGTATTGGGGGGGAACGTAGGAAGAGCAGCGGAGGTGAATCTGGAGACTATCTGGAGGTATTGAAGAAAATGGAGGCTTCTTTTCAGGAGTCCCGAGGTGAGGTTACAATTTTAACCACTAAAGTTGGAGAACTTCAAGATTCAGTAGAGAAGATCCAAGTTGAACTCTCAGATAAAGTTAAAGATTTGCAGCAAAAATCAGAACAACTCATTGAGTTTAAGGCAACTGTTGTAAAAGACAAATTGTCTGTGCATAACAAATTAGAACAACTTGAGAATTACAACAGGCGCCTAAATTTAAGGGTTTTGAATTTCCCAAGACTCCCAGGGATATCATCTTTGGACATGTTTAAAAGATACTCCTTTGAGATATTGAGTTACCCCAGGAAGGTTTTCCCCCTATAAAGAAAATTTTTTATTTACCCCAAAAGAAAGGAAAGGATTTGGGTGAACCAGGTGGTCTAGAGAGGAGAAAAGTTTGGATTTGGCAAAATATCTGAAATATTAGAACAAACTTTGGATATTAATACGGAGCGAAGGACTTTATTAATTTCATTTACCTTTGAGCAAGATCTTAATGCAATTTTACGTCTTTACTTTCGGAACTCTGCTACTCTATTTGCGGGTGCCAAGGTTTGGATGTTTCAAGATGTAACTAAATCTACTCAACAGAGAAGAAAGTCTTTTCTGGAACTGAAACAAAAAACTTTGGACTTGGGAGGATCTTTTCTACTGGCCTATCCATGTAAATGTATAGTTCGGTTAGGTTCAACAAAGTATGTTTTTTTCACGGCTGACCAGTTGAGAGTCTTCTTAGATTCTAAAAAGCTTGACAAAATATGAGATTGGGATTTGCATCTGTTCTTCTTTAAAAATTGAATATAATTAACTTCTCTATTATTTTTGCCTCCTCCCCCCCCCCCCCCCCTTATCACATGTGGTCTAAGGAAGCAAATTACTTGAATGCTATGGACTAATAGTTTAGTGGATACTGATGGTAAATAGGTGGGAATATTTTCTTTTGGTTTTTTTTTTTTTTTTTACTTGATTTGTATCCATTTACTTTATATAACATTATGATGCTGAGTTTCAAGACAATGTAATAAACTGCTTGTCAATTTAATTTGAAAATAATAAAATAAAATAAAAAATAAAAAAAAAGAATACTAATGAGCTCATTGTAATACATTTGCATGGGTTCTCGGTGGCTGCTAACGGCACTTGTTAGAGCCACGGAAACCCCTTTGTGCATTACTAGCTATTTGATCGCTTGCTGTAGACTGGCTAGAGCCAGTCTAATGCAAATGTTAATAGCATGGTAAGCTTTATGCGTCTGGCCCATAGATCTTTTTCTTGGGTGCTGACTGCCCAGGTGGACCCTAGCATCAGGTAACTGATTCGGATTATTCTTCCCAATGTGCTACGCTTCTTTGGATCCATTCCTCCTTTGGGTTTATCTCGCGCCAGTGGCGTATCTACATGGGGCCTCGAGGGCCAAGGCCCCCGCATTCCTCTCTCAGGACCCTCTACTCTGGTGGCCAGTCAGGTGCCTGATTTAGGCACCACGTTAAGAAAATTCAATTTGCTGCTGCTGCTGCTTTAAGCGACATGTCTTGCATGTTCCAGGCAATGCTAGCAGCTACCCTTGTGGCCCCCACATACCGGCTCCTGCCCTCATGTGACTCAGAAGAACGTCACAGCATCTGTGCTGAGCCTCAGCACTTACCTCCTTGAGAGATTCGCGGCGCGAAGATCCCTGCCCCCCACAGCACGATCGGATGCACGCACGCACGCACGCCTCGTGCCTCACTGCTGCCCTACTGGCTGCTCACCTGCCTCGCGTTGCGCCTCAGTTCCCGCCTCAGGGGTCTCACACTTCGCGCCAAAATCAGACCCGTTGATCATCATCTGACTGAGACGGACGAGGAGGAGTGGAGCACTGAAGAGCGGGAAGCCACCATCCGCTGCCTGACTATCTGTTTGAAGGAAGCCTCTCCCTTGAGGTGCAATTTGATAGAGCCTGCCTGCCCCTGCCTAGCTGTTGAAGAAGCCTCTCCCTTGCTGTACCACTCCGTGAGCAGGCATCTCAGTGTTCGGGCACACGAGGGATCAGAGCCTGAATCAGGGGGTGCGAGGATGGCTGAGAACCGGGGCAGCTGCATTTCTGGCCTTCTCTTTGGCTCCATTACTCAGGTGCTCCAGTAAACAGGGTTGAAGAGGTTGCTATATTTGTGCTCTTCTGGCTGGAGAAAGCTGTGAAAAGTTATCAGCCCCCCCCCCCCCCCCCCCCCCCCCCCCCCGTAATTTATAGGTTTTTTTTTTTTTTTTACTTTCACTTTGGACGTCTCTCACCGTCTCCTATAGAGAACCATACCAGCAACCAGCTCCCACCCTAACTGCTTTCTCCAACCAAGGATCTTACCCTGGCCTCCTTGCTGTTGTATTACTTGGCCAAGCCTCTCCAGACCAGTAGTCCTCCAGGCTGCACCACTGTGACTGCCTGCCTGCTGTCCTACTCCAGAGAATTTTTTTATTTTAGTTACATTTGTACCCCGCGCTTTCCCACTCATGGCAGGCTCAATGCGGCAGGCAATGGAGGGTTAAGTGACTTGCCCAGAGTCACAAGGAGCTGCCTGTGCTGGGAATCGAACTCAGTTCCTCAGTTCCCCAGGACCAAAGTCCACCACCCTAACCTAACCACTAGGCCACTCCTCCACTCAATCCAGACTCCAGGTAAAAAAACAAAACAAAAAAACTTTGGGGACAGGAGGTGATGCTGGGTTGGGCCGGTGTTGAGTAAACTTGATGCTGGGTGATGTGGGGTTAGAAAAGCAGAATTGATGTTGGACTATGGGGATGGTGGAGTAGGGAAGGACAGGGGGAGCTATGAGACGGTGGGGTAAAGATAGCAAGGGTGATGCAGGTCTATGATGGGGTGAGGGTCTAGAAGGGCAGGGGGTATTCTGGCTTTATATGAAGCACTGGGGGCTACGAAAAGGCAGGGGAGAAGCTGGGTTTTATATGAAGGGGTTGGGGGGTACGGAAAGGCAGGGGAGATGCTTGGCTATAGGACATTTTCTGTATGTTCCTGCTATCTTGTTTTGGTTAATTATGGAATGTGTGTGTCTGGACTTGTCTGGCTTTTCCAGTAGGAAGCTTATTGCTGTTCTGTGTTTTTACTGCTGCCTTTTGTGTGTTCAGAATTGTTGCTGTTAAGTTTGCTACATGGGCTCTGAAAAGCATCTTTGCAGGATTTAGTGTTACTTCACAAAGTATATGGTATTGAAGAGTGTTTGGTTCTATTATTGAGGTGCTGCCAGAATTTCTGGTGGGTGCTGGGTAAAGGAAGCACCGACAGGATCAAAACTGCTGCTTTGTGTATGTTACTCTTATGGTGTCATTATATTATGATTCCACTACCCACTTTTTAGGAAATACGATCTTCTGTGTTTATCACAAAACTTACAGAAATTCATTATGATTTTAGCTTCCAAGAGAGAGAAAGTTCCTGACAATGTTCCCAAGAAAAAAAAAGAATTTCCTGACAGTGTTCCGTAGTCTACCCCCATGGCAAAACAAAGTTCTTTGCTAACTTACATCAAAAAAAACACATCTAGAAGATCATGGCAAGGATGAAGATAGAAACAAAAAGCCACGGCTAGAAGAACACGACGAGAATGTTGATAGAAGTGAATCATTACCTGGTCCCTCTACAAGTTCCACTTTATTCCCACCGATTAGTAGATGTGGTATAATGGAACCAAAAGAATTACCTTCTGATTTATCCGACATTAATGAACCACCTACACAACCAAAGTTGCAGTCTTTCCCAGTTAGTATAATTGGTGACAAGTCCAGAAGTTTTTCCTCTCACTGGTATAAATTTCGCTGGTTAGAATACAGCATAAACCAAGATACAGTGTTCTGCAAAGCATGCAGACATTTTCCTGATACCAACGCTGATGATGCTTTCATCAGAACTGGCTTTAAAGACTGGAAGCATATGACTCGCGGCTGCTCAAGACATGACTTAAGCATGGCTCACTGTCTTGCCCTAAAAAAATTTGAAGACTACAGACAAAGTCACCTTCCAGGAGGTCGTGGAACTATTTTAAATCAGCTAAACCATGATGCCATGAACCCTTCTGTTATAGAAGAAATCGTGAACATATCAAAGTAGTGCTTGATATTGTGATGTTCTGTGCAAAGCAAGAAGTTCCACTAGGTGGACACAGAGAGACCGATGATGCTTTAAATAAAGGAAACTTTTTGAAATTGTTTAAACTCCTCAGCAAGCACAACAATGAAAAACTCCCTAAGAATGCAACTCTGATGAGCCCAGGTATTCAGAATGAACTGTTGAATCAGCCACTGTACTACTGGTTCGCAAAACCAAATCTGAAATACATGAAATCAGTAATACATACTATGCAATTCTGGGTGATGAATGCAAAGATCTCTGCAAGCGTGAGCTTGTTGCAGTATGTGTCAGATACCTACACAAGGGGGTAATAAAGGAAAGGGCAGTTGGATTTGTTGACACTGCAGACATGACAGCAAATGGGATTTCAGATAAAATCATGAAAGTGCTTGAGGTTCTTGAGTTAGATCCTGAGTTATGTGTTGGCTTCAGCTTTGATGGAGCATCAAACATATAAATGGCGAGTGTCGTACTCACTCGCAAATGCGCAGTAGAGACCCTCTATGCCCCGCCCCCGCGTCAATATGTGATGATGGGGGCGGAACAGAGAGGATCTGTACTGTGCATTTGCAAGGGACGAAACCACCGTCGGTAACGCTCCCCCACCCTTCACCCGGCCGGGCCCTCGCTCCGCTATTGAAACAGCGAGGGAACGCAGCACACAGCTCTGCTGAGCTGCCGTCCTTCCTTCTTCTCTGCCTGTGTCCCGCCCTCGACAACGTTACATCACACGAGGGCGGGACACAGGCAGAAAAGAAGAAGGAAGGCAGACGGCAGCTCAGCAGAGCTGTGTGCTGCGTTCCCTCGCTGTTTCAATAGCGGAGCGAGGGCCCGGGCCGGATGGAGGGGGGGGGGCGAGCTCGGTGGCGGGGCAGGGGCCTTGCAGCGGCGACGGGAAGGGGCTTTCAACCCCCCCCCCCCTTTCCTATACTAGCCTGTTTTTACGGGCTCAACGGCTAGTCTGTAATGTCTGGAAACAAGGGAGGTGTTCATGTGATTTTGAAACGCACATTTCGGCGGGCTGTTTATGTGCACTGTAATTCTCATCGCTTCAACCTGGTCCTCTGCACAGCATCTAAAGCATGTCCCTCTGTTACCACATTTTTTGAAATTCTGAACTCCGTGCATGGTTTTAAGACAGGAACACACAGGCATGCTCGTTTTCTGGAAGTACAGAAACAACAGCATCCTGATAGACAATGCCTTGAACTTGAACGATCAGCAGACACAAGATGGAGCTCAAAATCTGGCTCTGTGAAAAAAGTACTGTTGCTTTATGATGTTATTCTTGAAGTGCTTGCTGAATTTTCAAACTCTGCTGGACAGAAAACTAGAATCCCATTTTCTGCTACAACAAATAGAGACAAAGAAATTCTTATTTCTGTTTGTTACATTTGGGAAATTGTTTGAAAGTAGTGATTTTGCCACTAAAGGTCTACTGAGCGCCACTGTGTCTGTTACAGTTTGCATTAGTCTGATAGAGTGTCTAAAAGAAACTTTGGTTCGGTTTAGGGAGAACACTTCACACGACTTTGATAAAGTTCTTCAGTTAACAGATGAGCTCATGGAGAAGTATGATATTGAAAAGTGGGATATCTCTTCATCTCGCAAGGCAAAGCTACCTGCAAGATTAGCGATACATTGGTTTTTTCAACTTTGGGTAAATCTTCTTGCGTGCAGAGCAATGAAGATTTGAGACATCTGTGGAATGAGATTATTGACTGTCAGATAACAGAATTGAAGAATCGTTTTCAAGATGATGCTTATGGAATGATGACTTCTTCTGCTGCCTGTATGCCAACATCCGAGTCCTTTGGCCAAAGAGAGAATCTACAGTCCCCACACCATAGAAGAAGCAGAATTTTCAGTGTTTGTTCAACATCTAAGGTAGAAGGTGTAAATTATCCATCATTAATTGAAGTGCTAGACAACTGCAGTGTGGATATCTTCCCAGTTGTCAATGCCCTATTAAGAGTACTTATCTCTCTGCCAATGACAACCTGCACTGTGGAAGGACTCTTTTCTGCTGTGAACAGGATCAAAACAGCATAGAGAGCCTCAATGCTCACCAGCCGCCTCCATAATTTATCACTTTTATCTTTTGAGAGCAGTGGCGTAGCGGGGGCGGCTGCCACCCGGGGCGGATCGCTGCTGCACCCCCCCCCCCCCCGGGTGCAGACCAACCCGACCCCCCCCCCCCGGCGTGGACCCCCCCCCCCCCCCACCGGCATAGCGCCACCCCGACACGGTCCCCACCTGCCTACGAGCTCCATCCATCTGCAGCGCTGCTGTAAAGAAGAAATCGCTTCGTCGGCCCTTCCCTCACTCACTGTGTCACGCCCTCTGACGTAACTTCCTATTTCCTCAAGGGCGGGACACAGTGAGTGAGGGAAGGGCCGACAAAGCGATTTCTTCTTTAGAGCAGCGCTGCAGATGGATGGAGCTCGTAGGCAGGTGGGGACAGTGTTGGGGGGGGGGGGGCGCTGCGCCGGGGGGGGTGGATGGATGCACCCCCCACCCGTTGACACCCGGGGCGGACCGCCCCCACCGCCCCGCCCTTGCTACGCCACTGTTTGAGAGAGAACTATGTGATTCATTGGACTATGACAGCATTATTCATATATTCAACAGCAAAAGACGGACCCTCATTCTTTAGTGAGAATAGAAGATACAAGCCATCAATCAGTTTGTTACCCCAATATTTAACTTTTTATTTAAAGCTTCATTGGTCCTGCCCACCAGACAATTTTGTAAGAGCAAGTTTATGGCCACAATTGTATATCTGAAGAGCTAAATGCTTATTAATAAATTTTCTTTACCACTTGGTTTATGGATAACAAATGACAAATGATAGAAAAAAAAAATAAAAATTTGACCCCCAAGATACCTCAACCTCAGAATTTGTAAAACAAGAGAAAAAGCTCTTCAAAGAATTTGACCAGAAAGGAAAACTGACTGTTTCATTATAGCTGTGTTCCATATAGAGAGCTATTTCAGAAAAGAGTAAATTAAAACCTGACACTGGAATGGTTAAAGAGAAAAACATCCTATATAATAATTCTCACCTCCAACAGGAAGTGCTTGGGACCGTGCCTGCCGGAAGTGGTCTGCTAGGCAGGCACGCACTGACCTATGTGACATCAGTGACAGACAATTTGGCAAAACAAAACAATCTGAGTGATGGCCATTAGGACACAGGGTACATAGGAGAGTTTTAAAAGACTAAAGGAACCCAAAGTGTTCAGGGGGGAGAGCAGGGGAATAGTGTGGGCAGCAGCCGGGAGCCACCTGCAGGGGATGAACAGCAGGAACTGTGCAAAAGCCTCCCCCTTGTGGAATATGAAGATGGCTCTGGAGAGGGTGAGGGGCCCCAGCTCTGGCCCTGCTGAACATGAGGGGCAGGACAGGGATAAACTGAAAAGATGCTGGAGTTTGAGGATTCTGGGTGTCAGTCAGAGCTGCACATACAGTGGGGGAAATAAGTATTTGATCCCTTGCTGATTTTGTAAGTTTGCCCACTGACAAAGACATGAGCAGCCCATAATTGAAGGGTAGGTTATTGGTAACAGTGAGAGATAGCACATCACAAATTAAATCCGGAAAATCACATTGTGGAAAGTATATGAATTTATTTGCATTCTGCAGAGGGAAATAAGTATTTGATCCCCCACCAACCAGTAAGAGATCTGGCCCCTACAGACCAGGTAGATGCTCCAAATCAACTCGTTACCTGCATGACAGACAGCTGTCGGCAATGGTCACCTGTATGAAAGACACCTGTCCACAGACTCAGTGAATCAGTCAGACTCTAACCTCTACAAAATGGCCAAGAGCAAGGAGCTGTCTAAGGATGTCAGGGACAAGATCATACACCTGCACAAGGCTGGAATGGCTACAAAACCATCAGTAAGACGCTGGGCGAGAAGGAGACAACTGTTGGTGCCATAGTAAGAAAATGGAAGAAGTACAAAATGACTGTCAATCGACAAAGATCTGGGGCTCCACGCAAAATCTCACCTCGTGGGGTATCCTTGATCATGAGGAAGGTTAGAAATCAGCCTACAACTACAAGGGGGGAACTTGTCAATGATCTCAAGGCAGCTGGGACCACTGTCACCACGAAAACCATTGGTAACACATTACGACATAACGGATTGCAATCCTGCAGTGCCCGCAAGGTCCCCCTGCTCCGGAAGGCACATGTGACGGCCCGTCTGAAGTTTGCCAGTGAACACCTGGATGATGCCGAGAGTGATTGGGAGAAGGTGCTGTGGTCAGATGAGACAAAAATTGAGCTCTTTGGCATGAACTCAACTCGCCGTGTTTGGAGGAAGAGAAATGCTGCCTATGACCCAAAGAACACCGTCCCCACTGTCAAGCATGGAGGTGGAAATGTTATGTTTTGGGGGTGTTTCTCTGCTAAGGGCACAGGACTACTTCACCGCATCAATGGGAGAATGGATGGGGCCATGTACCGTACAATTCTGAGTGACAACCTCCTTCCCTCCGCCAGGGCCTTAAAAATGGGTCGTGGCTGGGTCTTCCAGCATGACAATGACCCAAAACATACAGCCAAGGCAACAAAGGAGTGGCTCAGGAAGAAGCACATTAGGGTCATGGAGTGGCCTAGCCAGTCACCAGACCTTAATCCCATTGAAAACTTATGGAGGGAGCTGAAGCTGCGAGTTGCCAAGCGACAGCCCAGAACTCTTAATGATTTAGAGATGATCTGCAAAGAGGAGTGGACCAAAATTCCTCCTGACATGTGTGCAAACCTCATCATCAACTACAGAAGACGTCTGACCGCTGTGCTTGCCAACAAGGGTTTTGCCACCAAGTATTAGGTCTTGTTTGCCAGAGGGATCAAATACTTATTTCCCTCTGCAGAATGCAAATAAATTCATATACTTTCCACAATGTGATTTTCCTGATTTAATTTGTGATGTGCTATCTCTCACTGTTACCAATAACCTACCCTTCAATTATGGGCTGCTCATGTCTTTGTCAGTGGGCAAACTTACAAAATCAGCAAGGGATCAAATACTTATTTCCCCCACTGTATCTCCCCAGTCTCATAGCGTCGGTTTTACATAAGTACATAAGTAATGCCATACTGGGAAAAGACCAAGGGTCCATCGAGCCCAGCATCGAAAATAGGTATTTTGCATTAAAACAGCATGTATCACAGTCCACTGCTGTCCCTTCTGTTTCTGCTGACCAATGTCCTGCAGCCAGGTCCTGCGAAAAGCAAGGAGTCCTTAGCAGAGACATAAAGCAGACCAGGTCTCAGGTCAGCTCCCTAGCAGAAGGAGAAGGGTAGGATTAAAGGTAGAGAATGACAAGGGGACGGGGATCCGTAGTAACCGCAGGGATGGGGACGGGGACAGAGCTTGTGGAGGTGGGGACAGATCCCATGGGGGTGGGGCAGGGATGGGGACAGAGCTCACAGGAACAGGAACAAACTTTGTCCCCATCATTTTCTACTTTGAAGCCTGTCAATGAACTGGACTGTTATTTATGTTTGAATGATGCAGACAACGATATTTTGATTTTTTGGAAAAACAAGCAAACATGCTGGCCACAACTAGCAAAATTTGCATCAGTGTTCTGTACATCCTGCTACCAGCACATCTTCTAAGAAGACATCTTCTATTGCAGGAAGGACTGTGGAAGACAGGAGAGCTGGACTGAATCCTGAGATTGTTGATGACTTATTCATCCACAGATTAAAAAATCATAACAGTGCTTCATATGGCATATTTGTTCCCCGTTAGGGCATACAGAGCGGGTTGCATTTTTTACCCCTGGACATTTTAGCAGAGTGGATTAGGATTCCTTGGGCCAGTAGAAATTAACTATTGTTGGGGTTGGAAGGGTAGAGGGTGGTGGTGGGAAGGAGGGTTATTACAGCTGCTCGTTGTTATTATTGTTTTCTATTTGTACTTTATACACAACAGTTGCACAGCATATTGTTCCTTTTTATACTTTAATAAAAATATTTAAATATAAAATCATAATTGTTCGAGGCTTCTGCAGATGAGGACAGAGCCCACGGGGACGGGATGGGGACAGAACCTGTGGGGAGAGAGCGGGGATTGGGACAGAACCTGCGGGGATGAGGTAGGGATAGAGATAGAACACACGGGGACAGGACAGGGACAAACTTTGTCCCCATTTCATTCTCTAATCAGAGGTCTCTGTTTTATCTGTAGACTGGGGGAAGAAGGGAGTCCTGCTGGTGCACGGCTTCCTAGGTTCAGCTGCCTGATGTTGAGGGGACAGAATGGAGAGCAAAAGAGTAGGATTCCAGGCTAATGAAAAGCCACCTCCACCTTTGATATGTTAAGGTAAGATTAAGATTCAAAATTGGCATCTAAATCACAGAATTTAGACGTCATTCTCCCCCAAAACATTTTCATGTGTGGGTCATTATTTAAACACTGAGCTTCCGGTGTCAGCTATGCGCATGTGTGAATGTTGCTTTGGACGTTTTCACCGGCACATCGCTGGTTGTCAGATACTTGACCACCTTGAAGAGCTGGCAAGTAACTATTTAATTGTATTGTTAGTAATTTTGTATTATTGTGGGTGTGCAATTGTTGAATTTTAAGGTACTATAAACACACTGTTGTTTTGTTTAGAACACAAGACCCCTGAAGACGCTGGTTTATAGCGAAACATGATCATGTCGGTTCCTAGTGTGGTTGTTCGATTGCCTACTGAATAATGACCCTGAGAGGGAATTCATCATTTACAAGTTAACAGTTGACTTGTTCTGAAACCTGAGAACTGGAACCATTATTCCGATGAGTGCTGATGACTACATCTTGGTACTATTCAGGATTTGTGATTTACGAGTATATCACTCCAGCAGGAGTATTCTGGGACTGGAGCTTGTGCCATATACTTTTGACTGGTCTGATGTTTGAAAACAGAAGTGAAAGAACATTTCATTGAGGATTAACAAATCAATACCGTGATGGTGTTGATGATCATGATTACACAGATTAGTATTGATATGTATTCAAAGTCCTGTTATGCTGTATTGAGTTTATATTGCAATGTATGAGTTGGATGAATGAGAATGAATGCTTGTGGGATGTATTTGTTAGAGTACACAACAGTGTGATATGTAAGAGAGAATTATTATTGTATATTTTGATAAAAATTAAAAGACACATATTTTTGCATTACAAACGGTTGTTATATTCTTAGATGTTTAATTAAATACAACCAGTTATCGAGTGTGAACCTTTATTTGTATTGTGGTAATATATATGTATGAGATATCTCATACATATTCATTATGGTTATTCCCAAAAAAAAAAAGCCAGTTCTTTCTCCCTTCCTTCATTCCTCCATATTAGCATATTCATATATATATATATATATATATATATATATATATATATATTTCCGCTGGAGTCTTTCATGAGGTACTTTGTCAAACGCCTTCTGAAAAATCCAGGTACACAATATCAACCAGCTCACCTTTATGCACATGCTTGTTCACCCCTTCAAAGAAATGTAGTAGATTGGTGAGGCAATGCTACCCTAGAGGATCTGGATTTGAGCTTTCTACCTGAGCCTAAATTTGGCTTCCAGAACCTCTCTCCCACGTTTTCCTATGTCATTGGTACCCACATGTAGCAAGACAGCCGGCTCCTCCCCAGCACTATCTAAAATCCTACCTAGGTAACGTGTGAGGTTCGCCACCATCGCATCAGGCAGGCAAGTCACCAAGCGATCCTCATATCTGATGGGGAGAAATGAAAAATAGACTTTTACTTCAGCAGATTTAGCCCATACGCAGCAGAGCTTTAGAAGTGTTAACTCCCATTTTTTTCTCTCTCTCTCTCTCTCTTTCACACAGACTCTTGAATAAAAGATTCAATTACTCTCTCTTCTTTAACTTCCAAACAAAAATGATGTTTACTTACAGTTTCTTCAGATAACTATTTACATCATACTTGCAGTAGACATGGTAAAACTACTGAATACAAAAATTCTGTCAGTTGGTTATCATACAGCTTGAAGAGAGATTGCTAACACCATCTTATGCTGACATAGACTGACTCACTCTCAGAGCAACTAGAGTGACTCGGACACACCCACAAGACATTACACTATATCCAATGACATCATAGCTCATAGAATTGTTGACAGTTAATGCATGCAGCACTTGTCTTTCACATATTCCTACAATATCCACCAGCCACCCAGCTATCTATATGCCTAATGATCGAATCGCCAACTACAACAGCGGTCCTAACCTTTCCCTCCTGGGCAGCACTTGCGAGACATATCCTCGGTGCGAGAGGGTGGTACATCCCCTGGTGGGAAGGTCCTGGCTACAGGAGTACTTCCTACTTCACCAGGGTGATGCTTTCCTTCAAGGACACCTCCTCCAATCCTCCAAGGTAGTACAGGGGCTACCAGACTGGAGGTGGGACTTCTCTACAACATCCCTGTAGGTCTCCTCTATGTACCTCTCTGTCTCCCTCAGCTCCACCAAGTCTGCTACTCTAGCCTCAAGAGAACGGACACGTTCTTTGAGAGCTAGGAGCTCTTTGCATCGGGCACATACATATGACATCTCACCAACTGGGAGATAATCATACATGTGACACTCAATGCAAAAGACTGGATAGCACCCGTCTCGCTGCTGGACTGCTGACTCCATCTTAGTGTTTTTGAGTTTTTCAATAATTTAAAACTTGCTACAGTATTAAGGATATTATCCTAATATAAAAGTGTTGTTTAGTTTATATAGTATATTGTATGATTTATTTAGTGTTACCTTTTTAGATGGTAATGAAATGTATTTAAAACTCTGTAATAGCACTCCTTGTTTGTTACCCTAATTACAATAACTGACTGTAAATGAACAGTTGTCCTAGGGGTGGGCGGGAAGACTAAACTAGATCCTGCAGTGCCTGCTAGATTCTATCTGTTAATGCTGTGGTACAAAGTTTTTAAAACTAAGTGGAAAAGACTATGGAGATTAGTTGATAAAATTTACTTTTTTTATTTTTATTTTGCCTATCACTGACCTACAATTCCTCCTTTAAACCCCAATCTTTAAGTTCCAAAAGCACAAAGCAAAATAGCATTCACTTACCAGAGAAATGTCCTCTTCTCTCGGAACTTCTTTATATAGTTTTGAATCTAAGGGGCCTTTTTTAACAGGCTCTTTGAAGCTGACTCAGCAACCTATGCAAGTATTCTACTTCCCCACACCTTAATTAACACTTAATTGAGGTCGCTGTATGAGCTACCTCTCCAGCAGCCAAGGAACAGAAAATAACTGCCTTTTAGAACAAGAGTAAAAGGCTGTTTAGTTTCTACCTCTAGAAAAAGTTTCAGTTTAAAACTATGGGAAAAGGATTTGTACACTATTGGGCTTATTTTCGAAAGAGAAGGGCGACCATCTTTCAACACAAATCGGGAGATGGGCGTCCTCCCAGGGTCGCCCAAATCGGCATTATCGAAAGCCGATTTTGGGCGTCCTCAACTGCTTGCCGTTGCAGGGACAACCAAAGTTCACGGGTGTGTGTCGGAAGCATAGCGAAGGCGGGACTGGGGCATGCTTAACACATGCTTAACACATGGGTGTTCTCGACCGATAATGGAAAAAAGAAGGGCGTCCCTGACGAGCACTTGGGCGACTTTACTTGGTCCATTTTTTCTTGCAACCAAGCCTCAAAAAGGTGCCCGAACTGACCATAAGACCACTGGAGGGAATCGGGGATGACCTCCCCTTACTCTCCCAGTGTTCACTAACCTCCTCCAACCCTAAAAAAAACTTTAAAAATATTTTTTGCCAGCCTCTATACCAGCCTCAAATTTCATATCCAGCTCTCTGACAGCAGTATGCAGGTCCCTGGAGCAGTTTTAGTGGGTACTGCAGTGCACTTCAGGGAGGCGGACCCAGGCCCATCCCCCTACCTGTTACACTTGTGGTGGTAAATGTGAGCCACCAAAACCCACCACAAACCCACTGTACCCACATCTAGGTGCCCCCCTTCATCCCTAAGGGCTATGGTAGTGGTGTACAGTTATGGGGAGTGGGTTTTTTTGGGGGGGCTCAGCACACAAGGTAAGCGAGCTATGCACCTGGGAGCTTTTTTCTGGTCCACTGCAGTGCCCCCTAGGGTGCCCGGTTGGTGTCCTGGCATGTCAGGGAGACCAGTGCACTATGAATGTTGGCTCCTCCCACGACCAAATGGTCGTTTCTGAGATGGTCGTCCTCAGTTTCCATTATCGCTGAAAATCAGGGCCAACCATCTCTAAGGTCGATCTAAATGTTGAGTTTTGGGCGTCCCTGACCGTATTATCGAAATGAAAGATGGATGCCCATCTTGTTTTGGTTTCCCCGCCCCTTCGCCGGACGTCCTGTGAGGACGTCCTGAGGAAAACTTGGGCACCCCGTTCGATTATGCCCCTCCACAGCAACTAGTTAATAATGCTTGCTTTTCTCTCTCTTTCTCTTTTTATTCCCCCTTTAATACTAAACTAGGTCCTGCAGTGCCTGCTAGATTCTATCTGTTAATGCTGTGGTACAAAGTTTTTAAAACTAAGTGGAAAAGACTATGGAGATTATATAAGTACATAAGTAATGCCATACTGGGAAAAGACCAAAGGTCCATCGAGCCCAGCATCCTGTCCCCGACAGCGGCCAATCCAGGTCAAGGGCACCTGGCAAGCTACCCAAATGTACAAACATTTTATACAAGTTATTCCCGAAATTGTGGATTTTTCCCAAGTCCATTTAGTAGCGGTCTATGGACTTGTCCTTTAGGAAACCATCCAACCCCTTTTTAAACTCTGCCAAGCTAACCGCCTTCACTACGTTCTCCGGCAACGAATTCCAGAGTTTAATTACGCGTTGGGTGAAGAAAGATTTTCTCCTATTTGTTTTAAATTTACTACACTATAGTTTCATCGCATGTCCCCTAGTCCTAGTATTATTGGAAAGCATGAACAGACGCTTCACATCCACCTGTTCCACTGCACTCATTATTTTATATACCTCTATCATGTCTCCCCTCAGCCGTCTCTTCGCCAAGCTGAAAAGCCCTAGCCTCCTTAGTCTTTCTTCATAGGGAAGTTGTCCCATCCTCGCTATCGTTTTTGTCGCCCTTCGCTGCACCTTTTCCAGTTCTACTATATCTTTCTTGAGGTGCGGCGACCAGAATTGAACACAACACTCAAGGTGCAGTCGCACCATGGAGCGATACAACGGCATTATAACATCCTCACATCTGTTCTCCATACCTTTCCTAATAATATCCAACATTCTATTCGCTTTCCTAGCCGCAGCAACACACTGAGCAGAAGGTTTCAGTGTATTATCGACGACGACACCCAGATCCCTTTCTTGGTCCGTAACTCCTAACGTGGAACTTTGCATGACGTAGCTATAATTCGGGTTCTTTTTTCCCACATGCATCACCTTGCACTTGTTCACATTAAACGTCATCTGGCATTTAGCCGCCCAGTCTCCCAGTCTCGTAAGGTCCTTCTGTAATTTTTCACAATCCTCTCGCGAGTTAACGACTTTGAATAACTTTGTGTCATCAGCAAATTTAATTACCTCGCTGGTTACTCCCATCTCTAAATCATTTATAAATATATTAAAAAGCAGCGGCCCTAGCACTGACCCCTGAGGAACTCCACTAACTACCCTTCTCCATTGTGAATACTGCCCATTTAACCCCACTCTGTTTCCTATCCTTCAACCAGTTTTTAATCCACAATAGGACATTTCCTCCTGTTACAGGAAATGTTACAGTTCCAAAATGATATTTAAGAATAGAGGGGATCGCTCAGAGCATGTGGTCGCAACATGTGCTGTATTTCTAAGTTTTAAGATATATTTTGATTCTATTCTGTTTTATTATCCCCCAATTACCTATAAGGTAATAAGATAAGCATATGTAAGGAAAAGGGGAAGTAAATACGCTAAATTTGAATTAATTCCATTAACCTGCATTGTACGTTTAAGAACATGTGCTTAAAGCATTTGGAGCTTGCACATGTGAGGACATGTGCTTTTCCCAATATAAAGGCCAGATAGTTAACTTTACATAAGTACATAAGTACATAAGTAGTGCCATACTGGGAAAGACCAAAGGTCCATCTAGCCCAGCATCCTGTCACCGACAGTGGCCAATCCAGGTCAAGGGCACCTGGCACGCTCCCCAAACGTAAAAACATTCCAGACAAGTTATACCTAAAAATGCGGAATTTTTCCAAGTCCATTTAATAGCGGTCTATGGACTTGTCCTTTAGGAATCTATCTAACCCCTTTTTAAACTCCGTCAAGCTAACCGCCCGTACCACGTTCTCCGGCAACGAATTCCAGAGTCTAATTACACGTTGGGTGAAGAAAAATTTTCTCCGATTCGTTTTAAATTTACCACACTGTAGCTTCAACTCATGCCCTCTAGTCCTAGTATTTTTGGATAGCGTGAACAGTCGCTTCACATCCACCCGATCCATTCCACTCATTATTTTATACACTTCTATCATATCTCCCCTCAGCCGTCTCTTCTCCAAGCTGAAAAGCCCTAGCCTTCTCAGCCTCTCTTCATAGGAAAGTCGTCCCATCCCCACTATCATTTTCGTCGCCCTTCGCTGTACCTTTTCCAATTCTACTATATCTTTTTTGAGATACGGAGACCAGTACTGAACACAATACTCCAGGTGCGGTCGCACCATGGAGCGATACAACGGCATTATAACATCCGCACACCTGGACTCCATACCCTTCCTAATAACACCCAACATTCTATTCGCTTTCCTAGCCGCAGCAGCACACTGAGCAGAAGGTTTCAGCGTATCATCGACGACGACACCCAGATCCCTTTCTTGATCCGTAACTCCTAACGCGGAACCTTGCAAGACGTAGCTATAATTCGGGTTCCTCTTACCCACATGCATCACTTTGCACTTGTCAACATTGAACTTCATCTGCCACTTGCACGCCCATTCTCCCAGTCTCGCAAGGTCCTCCTGTAATCGTTCACATTTCTAATACAGGCAAGGTAACAAGTTTACAATAGAGAGGCAATTTTAGAGAGGATCTTTTACCAATGGAAGTATGCTACAAAATAACAGGTTTGATTGTAAATGAAGCTGGATAATTCACATGGATGGAGGCTGCTATGGAGAGTGATGCAGGAGATCCTTGCTGGAACAGGAAGTTTCTTTGTAGATTTGCTGTCTGATGGAGCTTGAAGCCGTTTCTTTCAGTTGGATGTGATGTCCAGCTTGAGAAGTCAGGATTCCAAGAGATTCTAGCTTGCTTTTAGATTTAATCACTTCAGGGCAGCGGCGACTAGGACAGGAGCATCAGGAACAGCCAGGAAGAACTATATTTCTAAAGAAAGAGCCCATGCTTTTAAAGTGTCTGAACTGGGCATTTATCTACCAGGCTATTTTTAGACTCGCGTCAGGTGGTTGCCCTTGGTCCAATTAGAAAGCTCCTGGGTAGCTGAATTCTGGGCATCTAGTTTTGAGATGGAGCATGGTAACAGGTCACATGTTCAATGACATCATAAGACTTCGTGCCTGGACATCTGCTAGTCCATTGTCTGAGGGTGATTGAGCTTAGATGGTCTTAGTCCTTGTCTGAGAATAGGTGGAGGTATAGTCTTTTGTTAGGTGCTGCTATTTTTGGAGAAGTGTTGATGGCCTTAGGTATTCACCCAGCTTCTCAGTAGTTTTCCAGAGGAGAGGGGGGAAGTAAAGTCTTTGCAGCTGTATATTTTATATGATTTGGATCTGATCCAGCAAAACCAATAACTCTGAGAATTAAACTTATATCATGCTACACTCCTATCCCATGACCCTCCAATTTCCTTTGATAAAATTTGATTTTTATATTTTTATTTTGCCTATCACTAACCTACAATTCCTCCTTTAAACCCCTACAATTCCTCCTTCAAACCCCAATCTTTAAGTTCCCAAAGCACAAAGGAAAACAATGTTCACTTACCAGAGAAATGTCCTCTTCTCTCAGAACTTCTCAGCCAAGCAGTTGCTTCCTTATAGCAGACTATGGACTTTTCCTCCAGGAACTTGTCCAAAACATTTTAAAACCCAGATATGCTAACTGCTGTTACCACATCCTCCAGTAACGAGTTCCAGAGCTTATCTATTCTTTGAGTGAAAAAAAATATTTCCTCCTCTTTGTTTTAAAAGTATTTCCATGTACCTTAATTGAGTGTCCCCTAGTCTTTGTACTTTTTGAAAGAGTGAAACATCGATTCACTTCTACCCGTTCTACACCACTCAGGATTTTATAGACCTCAATCATTTCCCCTCTCTTTTCCAAGCTAAAGAGCCCTAACCTCTTTAGCCTTTCCTCATATGAGGAGTTCCAACCCCTTTATCATTTTGGTCGCTCTTTAATTCCGCTATGGGGCTCATTTTCAAAGCACTTACTACTACTACTACTTAACATTTCTAGAGCGCTACTAGGGTTACGCAGCGCTGTACAATTTAACAAAGAGAGACAGTCCCTGCTCAAAGAGCTTACAATCTAATAGACAAGTGAACGGTCGGTCCGATAGGGGCAGTCAAATTGGGGCAGTCTGGATTCACAGAACGGTAAGGGTTAGGTGCCGAACGCAGCATTGAAGAGGTGGGCTTTAAGCAAAGACTTGAAGACGGGCAGGGAGGGGGCTTGGCGTAAGGGTTCAGGAAGGTTGTTCCAAGCATAGGGTGAGGCGAGGCAGAATGAGCGGAGCCTGGAGTTGGCGGTGGTGGAGAAGGGTACTGAGAGGAGGGATTTATCCTGTGAACGGAGGTTACGGGCGGGAACGTAAGGGGAGATGAGGGTAGAGAGGTAGTGAGGGGCAGCAGACTGAGTGCATTTGTAGGTAAGAAGGAGAAGCTTGAATTGAATGCGGTATCTGATTGGAAGCCAGTGAAGTGACCTGAGGAGAGGGGTGATATGAGTATATCGGTTCTGGCGGAATATGAGACGTGCAGCAGAGTTCTGAACAGACTGAAGGGGGGATAGATGGCTAAGTGGGAGGCCGGTGAGGAGTAAGTTGCAGTAGTCCAGGCGAGAGGTAATGAGAGCGTGGACGAGAGTTCGGGTGGTGTGTTCAGAGAGGAAAGGGCGAATTTTGCTGATGTTAAAGAGGAAGAAGCGACAGGTCTTGGCTATCTGCTGGATATGCGCAGAGAAGGAGAGAGAGGAGTCAAAGATGACTCCGAGGTTGCGGGCAGATGAGACGGGGAGGATGAGGGTGTTATCAACTGAGATAGAAAGTGGAGGAAGAGGAGAAGCGGGTTTTGGTGGAAAGACGATAAGCTCGGTCTTGGACATGTTCAGTTTCAGGTGGCGGTTGGACATCCAGGCAGCAATGTCGGATAAGCAGGCCGATACCTTTGCCTGGGTCTCCGCGGTGATGTCTGGTGTGGAGAGATACAGTTGGGTGTCATCAGCATAGAGATGATACTGGAAACCATGAGATGAGATCAGGGAGCCCAGGGAAGAGGTGTAGATTGAGAAGAGAAGGGGTCCAAGGACCGATCCCTGGGGAACACCAACAGATAAGGGGATGGAGGTGGAGGAAGATCCATGAGAGTGAACTTTGAAGGTGCGGTGGGAGAGATAGGAGGAGAACCAGGAGAGGACAGAGCCCTGGAACCCAAATGAGGACAGTGTGGCAAGAAGTAAGTCATGATTGACAGTGTCAAAAGCGGCGGATAGATCCAGGAGGATGAGGATGGAGTAGTGGCCTCTGGATTTGGCAAGGAACAGGTCATTACAGACTTTAGAAAGTGCTGTTTCTGTCGAGTGAAGAGGGCGAAAACCGGATTGAAGCGGATCAAGGATGGCATGAGAGGAGAGAAAATCAAGGCAGCGGCTGTGGACTGCGCGCTCAAGTGTCTTGGAGAGGAAGGGTAGGAGGGAGATGGGGCGGTAGTTGGAGGGACAGGTAGGGTCTAGTGATGGTTTTTTGAGGAGTGGCGTGACTACAGCATGCTTGAAGGTGTCGGGGACAGTTGCAGTGGAGAGAGAGAGGTTGAGGATATGACAGATGGAGGGGGTGATAGTAGGAGAGATGGTGTTAAGTAAGTTGGTGGGGATGGGATCAGAGGAACAAGTGGTGCATTTTGAGGAGGAAAGAAGGCGGGCGGTTTCCTCCTCGGAGATATCAGGAAAGGAGGAGAAGGAGGTCTGGGTTGGTTGGTTGAGGGAGAGGGTTGAAGGGTGAAGAGGAGGAGGTGGCTTGGTAGTGAACTCAAGGTTGATCTTTTGCACCTTGTCGCGGAAGTAGTCAGCCAGTGTTTGAGGAGAGAGTGACGGGGGGGGTGGGAGCGGAGGGCACTTTGAGGAGGGAGTTAAGGGTGGCGAAGAGACGACGAGGGTTAGAGCTGAGAGAATTAGTCAATTGGGTGTAATAGTCCTGTTTGGCAAGGAATAGTGAGGACTGGAAGGAGGATAGCATGAATTTGTAGTGAAGGAAATCTGAATGGGTGCGAGATTTCCTCCAGAGGCGTTCAGCAGATCGGGCGCAGGAGCGAAGGTAACGGATGCAAGGGGTCAGCCAGGGCTGGGGATTAGTACGCCTTGTGGGACGGGAGGTGGATGGTGCAAGGGTGTCCAGAGCAGAGGAGAGAGTGGCATTGTAAGCGGAGACAGCCTCGTCAACAGACTCAGAGGACATGATGGAGGGGAGGAGATTAGAAATACTAGATGATAAGGTGGGAGGGTCAATAGTCTGGAGATTCCTGGAAGTAGTGGTTAATGTTGGGCGGGGCTGAGGGGGAGGGTGAAGAAGTGTGAAGGTGATCAGGTGATGATCAGAGACAGGAAGAGCTGAGGTGTGGAAATTGGAGGGTGAGCCGGAAGAGGAGAGGATGAGGTCAAGGCAATGGCCATCACGGTGAGTAGGGGTGGTGGAACATAGCTGGAGGTTGAAGGAGGATGTTAGAGTGAGGAACTGAGAAGCGTGAGAGTTGGACAGGTCATCAACGTGTATGTTGAAGTCTCCGAGAATGAGGGATGGAGATGAGGGTTCAAGAAAAACAGAAAGCCAGGCATCGAAGTCGGTGATGAAGGAAGGGAGGGATTTATCAGGGGGGCGGTAAATGACTGCCATTCTGAGTGGCAACGGGTAGAATAGACGGATGGAGTGGACTTCAAAGGATGAGAAGCAGTGAGACTGTGGTAGGAGGAGGGGTTGGAAGCTACAGGAGGGCGAGAGTAGTAACCCGACGCCTCCTCCACGGCCAACTAGGCGGGGAGTATGGGAGAAGAGATAGCCTCCATGGCATAGAGCCGCAACTGAGGCAGAGTCGTCAGGGGAGAGCCAGGTTTCAGTTAGGGCAAGCAGGTGAAGGGAATGAGAGATGAAGAGATCGTGGGTGAAGGGAAGTTTGTTGCAGACCGAGTGGGCATTCCACAGTGCACATGAGAAGGGGAGGGAAGAGGGGGGAGGAGGGGAATAGATATGAGATTGGAGACATCCCAGAAACGTTTGCATGGCTAGGACGAGGACAGGTGTGGGGGACCTGGATTGGGATTGATGTCTCCTGCGGATAGCAGGAGGAGGAGCAAGAGAGTGCGGAGGAGGGTGGGGGAGGTAGGGCGACGAAGGCGACGAAGACGGGATGCGCTTAGGAGGAATGGGGATGGGTTAATGGCAGGAAGGAAGTGTTGAAGGTTGAGAGCTAGGAAGGAGGAGGGGGACAGGAGAGATGGTGAGGTGGTGAGGGACGGGGGTGAGTAGGGTATTGCAGTAGTGAGCAAGATGGGAGAGGACATGGGTGGGCAGTGAGTTCCAGTGGTAGACAGCGGTAGGGGGAGGGGAAAAAGATTAGGAAGGGACAGGGCAAGGAAGAGAATGTGTAAAGGGGCCATAAGTAGTAACTGAGGTGTTACGGGTATATATGTAGTGACTGAGGTGTTAAGCGATAGATAGAACGGCAGAGCTGGATTAGAGGCTTAAAACTGGAATGGTAGGCAGCAGGCAGGTAGGCACTTAGACTAGCAAAGTTTGATAGATTACTTGGGAATGACTTGGGGAGATGAAATTATAGTAGATTGAAGAGGATCAGCCCCTGGAATAGCTGTAGATTACAAAGGCAGGCTAAGAAGGCAGGGACTTTCTCGCACAGCCCCCAAAGGCAGAGAGGGAGGGCTGGCCCTAACCCTAAGAGCCAATAGGGAAAACTCACAATACACACTGGGAGCAAGGATACGCTCTCAGAAGAAGTTAATCACAGGAAGCTGCAAACTATGGGGGAAGACCCCAGTGCTATTATACAGACAATGCACATAAATACAAATAATACTCATATTAAATATACATAACAATACACCCGCCTGTTCCTTCCTTTTTAACTTTAGCTGATAACAAGGTACTTGCTGTTGAGGCTGAATCTCAGGTACTGGGGGTCATTTTGGATTCTTCTTTATCTTATGGCTCTCAAGTTAACAACTTATGAGGAAAAAAAACACTGTTTTAAGATGAGGCAGTTACGGTTAATAAGTTCATTCTTCACTCTTAGTTCAGATGAGGCAGTATCATCATCTGGACTAAGAGTGAAGAATTACTTTATTTAGGATTACATTCTAAACATCTTAAAAAGCCTCAACTTATTCAGAAAACCGCTTTAAGGTTGAATTTTAGGGTAAACAAGTTTCAGATTTTATGATCAAGTTGCAATGGCTTCCTGTAGCCGAACGTATATTATTTAAAGCGTTCTTGGTATTTCAGATAGTTTAGGCTCCACATCTCAGCTATTAATAAATACGATTTCTAATACACTCTTTGGCTATACAATTACATTATGAGATCAGCTTATTCTTTGTTTCCCCTTGCTTAAGAAATTGCGTTTTCCAAGGATTGTTGACACTATTTTTTCTGTTCTTATTATTCCGGCCTGGAATTCTCTTCCGTCATCCATTTGAACTGAACAGAACTATTTGAAGTTCTGTAAGATGCTGAAAACGTATCTCTTTGGTAGAGGCTAATCATTGTATTATTATTATATGCATCTTATATCACTCTTTTGTAATTCTGTAATTCCATCTTCCATTGTACACCTTGTTGAACCTGTTTTTGGGATAACAGCGGTTACGAAGTATCGCATTGACACCAGCATTGGCATTGAACTACGTTGCTTGCATCATTCCAGCCACATCTGCTCCTGTGCTCAATAACCCTCATTTAAAACCTATTTCCCCCATTTTCCTAGTATGTCCTTAATTTCCTGTGGGAGTGGCCTAGTGGTTAGGGTGGTGGACTTTGGTCCTGAGGAACTGAGTTCGATTCCCGGCACAGGCAGCTCCTTGTGACTCTGGGCAAGTCACTTAACCCTCCATTGCCTGCCACATTGAGCCTACCATGAGTGGGAAAGCGTGGGGTACAAATGTAACAAAATAAAATAAAATTCCTCCCAGAATCTCCATATCTTAGGACAACTCCCACATATGGAAGTAGGTACCACATCTCCACATGCTCTCCAATACCTCACAAGTACAGAATGATCAGTCTGATGTTTTCACACTGGAATTACTGTATATACCATCTGTAAAGCACCTTTAAACTATTTTTCTGATGCTTCACTAATGTTGAATACTTATGGGTTAATAAATATATGTAACTCGGGTCTAGGAGCCACTAGGCACAGTCCCCGAGGTTCACATACCAAACACCCCACAGACCTGGGTCACAAACCACTTTCAGCTCTTCCACCTCACTCAGTCAAATGTATCATCAATCAAGCTTGGGTGTGGGTCAAGGGCTGGAATAGAGATCTGGAAAGCAAAGGGGAATTCAGTTGGGCTTTTCAGGGGTGTTTTGCCACTCCGGGAGCAAACATCCTCATTCCCATGCTAAAGAACCACACAATTCTTCAAGGATTTTATTTTATATAAAACTCAACTTTATTGAACTTTCTGTAACCAGCAGGTAAACCATTTTATAACTCCATCTGTACAGTCAACGTTCTCCTGTGTATTCAAGGTTACGAATCGCAACCTCAATCACTTTCCAACTCGCCAACCCAAAGTATTTACATTTTTACAACTTCTCCTGTCCTTTAGCCGTCCCTTTGGGCCAGGGGCGTATCTAGACCTGACATTTTGAGGGGGCCAGAGTTAAAATGGGGGGGGGGGGGGGGGCACTAGCATACAGGTTTGAGTAGTGCTTGATATACTGCTAAATAATGCTTTACAGTGTTCTTGATGATGGGTTACTAAGCACACAGTCAGTCCTGCATCAATATAAACCACATAGAATCCTTGGAAACACTGACATTTTTAAACAAAGTTGCATTATCCCATTATAATAGACTTCAGTCTGGTCAACCTCTAAGCACACATAACATAGTAACATAGTAGATGACAGCAGAAAAAGACCTACATGGTCCATCTAGTCTGCACAAGATAAACTCATATCTTGAATTTGTACCTGTCTTTTTCAGGGCACAGACCGTATAAGTCTGCCCAGCAGTATTTCTCGCCTCCCAACCACCAGTCCCCCATCACCGGCTCTGGTACAGACCGTATAAGTCTGCCCTCCCCTATCCTAGCCTCCCAACCACCAACCCCTCTTCCCCCCACCTGCTCCGCCACCCAATTTCAGCTAAGCTTCTGAGGATCCATTCCTGTTGCACAGGATTCCTTTATGCATATCCCACGCATGTTTGAATTCCGTTACCGTTTTCATCTCCACCACCTCCCGCGGGAGGGCATTCCAAGCATCCACCACCCTCTCCGTGAAAAAATACTTCCTGACATCTTTTTTGAGTCTGCCCCCCTTCAATCTCATTTCATGTCCTCTCGTTCTACCGCCTTCCCATCTCCGGAAAAGATTTTTTTGCGGATTAATACCTTTCAAGTATTTGAACGTCTGTATCATATCACCCCTATTCCTCCTTTCCTCCAGGGTATACATGTTCAGGTCAGCAAGTCTTTGGTCATACGTCTTGGAACGCAAATCCCATACCATTCTTGTAGCTTTTCTTTGCACCGCTTCCATTTTTTTAACATCCTTCGCAAGGTACGGCCTCCAAAACTGAACACAATACTCCAGGTGGGGCCTCACCAACGACTTGTACAGGGGCATCAACACTTCCTTTCTTCTGCTGATCACACCTCTCTCTATACAGCCTAGCAACCTTCTCGCTACGGCCACCGCCTTGTCACACTGTTTCGTCGCCTTCAGATCCTCGGACACTATCACCCCAAGATCCCTCTCCCCCTCAGTACCTATCAGACTCTCCCCGCCTAACACATACGTCTCTCGTGGGTTTCTACTCCCTAAATGCATCACTTTGCATTTCTTCGCATTGAATTTTAATTGCCAAACCTCAGACCATTCTTCTAGCTTCCTCAGATCCCTTTTCATGCTTTCCACTCCCTCCCAGGCGTCCACTCTGTTGCAAATCTTAGTATCATCCGTAAATAGGCAAACTTTACCTTCTAACCCTTCAGCAATGTCACTCACAAATATATTGAACAGAATCGGCCCCAGCACCGATCCCTGAGGCACTCCGCTACTCACCTTTCCCTCCTCCGAGCGAACTCCATTTACTACCACCCTCTGTCGTCTGTCCGTCAACCAGTTCCTAATCCACCACTTCGGGACCTATCTTCAGCCCATCTAGTTTATTTAAGAGCCTCCTGTGAGGAACCGTGTCAAAAGCTTTGCTAAAATCTAAGTAGATTACGTCTATAGCACGTCGATGATTCAATTCTCCAGTTACCCAATCAAAGAATTCAATGAGATTCGTTTGGCACGATTTCCCTCTGGTAAAACCATGTTGTTTCGGATCTTGCAGCTTGTTGGCTTCTAGGAAATTCACTATCCTTTCCTTCAGCATGGCTTCCATTACTTTTCCAATAACCAAAGTGAGGCTTACTGGCCTGTAGTTTCCAGCTTCTTCCCTATCACCACTTTTGTGAAGAGGTACCACCTCCGCCGTTCTCCAGTCCCTCGGAACCTCTCCAGTCTCCAAGGATTTATTAAACAAATCTTTAAGAGGACCCGCCAGGACCTCTCTGAGCTCCCTCAATATTCTGGGGTGGATCCCGTCCGGTCCCATGGCTTTGTCCACCTTTAGCTTTCCAAGTTGTTGATACACACTCTCTTCCATGAACGGTGCTATATCCATTCCATTCTCAGGTGTACTTTTGCCAGTCCCTCGCGGTCCTTCCCCAGGATTTTCTTCAGTGAAAACCGAACAAAAGTATCTATTTAGCAAATTGGCACATCATAGTGTCCTGCAAAATAATTACTGCAG
Organism: Microcaecilia unicolor; assembly: GCF_901765095.1. Classification (NCBI taxonomy): domain Eukaryota; kingdom Metazoa; phylum Chordata; class Amphibia; order Gymnophiona; family Siphonopidae; genus Microcaecilia; species Microcaecilia unicolor. The sequence continues at coordinate 9,844,787 of NC_044032.1, read as the reverse complement.
TGGCATATCCTTCAACTTTGTTTAACAAATATAAATGACTTATAAAGTTGATTTAATAAAATAAGGAAATACCTTTGAAGAGGCTCCTTTTCCATTCCTCTGGCTCTACTGATTTCTCTCCTTTCTGTCTGAGGCTGACAATCCATTCAATCCCTGTAGTTCCTGACAGTGTTCCTTCCACCCCCTTCTCCTTATGAAGGAGCAGGCAAGGGATTGTCATAGGGAAAAATCCATCAGCACTTCACACCTAGTTGAGTGCCTCAAAATCTGCATTTGTCAGTTGCATGTTTTTTTTTATTGTCATTGATGCTGACTGTGAACCATATCTGTCTGTAGCTGCAATTATGAATGTCTAAGCTTTATATCACAATGTTCTCTTTAACCATTCCAGTGTCAGGTTTTCATTTACTCTTTTCTGAAATAGCTCTCTATATGGAACACAACTATAATGAAACAGTCAGTTTTCCTTTCTGGTCAAATTCTTTGAAGAGCTTTTTCTCTTGTTTTACAAATTCTGAGGTTGAGGTATCTTGGGGGTCAAATTTTTATTTTTTTTTTCTATCATTTGTCATTTGTTATCCATAAACCAAGTGGTAAAGAAAATTTATTAATAAACATTTAGCTCTTCAGATACACAATTGTGGCCATAAACTTGCTCTTACAAAATTGTCTGGTGGGCAGGACCAATGAAGCTTTAAATAAAAAGTTAAATTGTGGGGTAACAAACTGATTGATGGCTTGTATCTTCTATTCTCACTAAAGAATGAGGGTCCGTCTTTTGCTGTTGAATATGTGAATAATGCTGTCATAGTCCAATGAATCACATAGTTCTCTCTCAAAAGATAAAAGTGATAAATTATGGAGGCGGCTGGTGAGCATTGAGGCTCTGGATGCTGTTTTGATCCTGTTCACAGCAGAAAAGAGTCCTTCCACAGTGCAGGTTGTCATTGGCAGAGTGATAAGTACTCTTAATAGGGCATTGACATTTGGGAAGATATCCACACTGCAGTTGTCTAGCACTTCAATTAATGATGGATAATTTACTCCTTCTGCTACCTTGCGTTTTAGATGTTGAACAAACACTGAAAATTCTGCTTCTTCTATGGTGTGGGGACTGTAGATTCTCTCTTTGGCCAAAGGACTCGGATGTTGGCATACAGGCAGCAGAAGAAGTCATCATTCCATAAGCATCATCTTGAAAACGATTCTTCAATTCTGTTATCTGACAGTCAATAATCTCATTCCACAAATGTCTCAAATCTTCATTGCTCTGCACACAAGAAGATTTACCCAAAGTTGAAAAAACCAATGTATCGCTAATCTTTGCAGGTAGCTTTGCCTTGCGAGATGAAGAGATATCCCACTTTTCAATATCATACTTCTCCATGAGCTCATCTGTTAACTGAAGAACTTTGTCAAAGTCGTGTGATGTGTTCTCCCGAAACCGAACCAAAGTTTCTTTTAGACACTCTATCAGACTAATGCAAACTGTAACAGACACAGTGGCGCTCTGTAGACCTTTAGTGGCAAAATCACTACTTTCAAACAATTTCCCAAATGTAACAAACAGAAATAAGAATTTTTTTGTCTCTATTTGTTGTAGCAGAAAATGGGATTCTAGTTTTGTCTGTCCAGCAGAGTTTGAAAATTCAGCAAGCACTTCCAAGAATAACATCATAAAGCAACAGTACTTTTTTCACAGAGCCAGATTTTGAGCTCCATCTTGTGTCTGCTGATCGTTCAAGTTCAAGGCATTGTCTATCAGGATGCAGTTGTTTCTGTACTTCCAGAAAACGAGCATGCCTGTGTGTTCCTGTCATAAAACCATGCACGGAGTTCAGAATTTCAAAAAATGTGGTAACAGAGGGACATGCTTTAGATGCTGTGCAGAGGACCAGGTTGAAGCGATGAGAATTACAGTGCACATAAACAGCCCGCCGAAATGTGCGTTTCAAAATCACATGAACACCTCCCTTGTTTCCAGACATTACAGATGCTCCATCAAAGCTGAAGCCAACACAAAACTCAGGATCTAACTCAAGAACCTCAAGCACTTTCATGATTTTATCTGAAATCCCATTTGCTGTCATGTCTGCAGTGTCAACAAATCCAACTGCCCTTTCCTTTATTACCCCCTTGTGTAGGTATCTGACACATACTGCAACAAGCTCACGCTTGGAGAGATCTTTGTATTCATCACCCAGAATTGCATAGTATGTATTACTGATTTCATGTATTTCAGATTTGGTTTTGCGAACCAGTAGTACAGTGGCTGATTCCAACAGTTCATTCTGAATACCTGGGCTCATCAGAGTTGCATTCTTAGGGAGTTTTTCATTGTTGTGCTTGCTGAGGAGTTTAAACAATTTCAAAAAGTTTCCTTTATTTAAAGCATCATCGGTCTCTCTGTGTCCACCTAGTGGAACTTCTTGCTTTGCACAGAACATCACAATATCAAGCACTACTTTGATATGTTCACGATTTCTTTCTATAACAGAAGGGTTCATGGCATCATGGTTTAGCTGATTTAAAATAGTTCCACGACCTCCTGGAAGGTGACTTTGTCTGTAGTCTTCAAATTTTTTTAGGGCAAGACAGTGAGCCATGCTTAAGTCATGTCTTGAGCAGCCGCGAGTCACATGCTTCCAGTCTTTAAAGCCAGTTCTGATGAAAGCATCATCAGCGTTGGTATCAGGAAAATGTCTGCATGCTTTGCAGAACACTGTATCTTGGTTTATGCTGTATTCTAACCAGCGAAATTTATACCAGTGAGAGGAAAAACTTCTGGACTTGTCACCAATTATACTAACTGGGAAAGACTGCAACTTTGGTTGTGTAGGTGGTTCATTAATGTCGGATAAATCAGAAGGTAATTCTTTTGGTTCCATTATACCACATCTACTAATCGGTGGGAATAAAGTGGAACTTGTAGAGGGACCAGGTAATGATTCACTTCTATCAACATTCGCGCCATGTTCTTCTAGTCGTGGCTTTTTGTTTCTATCTTCATCCTTGCCATGATCTTCTAGATGTGTTTTTTTGAAGTAAGTTAGCAAAGAACTTTGTTTTGCCATGGGGGTAGACTAAGGAACACTGTCAGGAAATTCTTTTTTGTCAGGAACTTTCACTCTCTTGGAAGCTAAAATCATAATGAATTTCTGTAAGTTTTGTGATAAACACAGAAGATCCTATTTCCTAAAAAGTGGGTAGTGGAATCATAATATAATGACACCATGGGCAATAAGAGTAACATACACAAAGCAGCAGGTTTGATCCTGTCAGCGCTTCCTTTACCCAGCACTCACCAGAGATTCTGGCAGTACCTCAATAACAAGATCACAAACACTCTGCAATGCCACATATGCTTTTCAGAGACCATGTGGCAAACTTAACAGCAACAATTCTGAACACACAAAAGGCAGCAGTAAAAATACAAAACAGCAATAAATTTCCTACTGCAAAAATCTAGACAAGTCAGACTCTACCCCACATAAACCACGTACCAGCAGAATCTCTCACCTTGGTCAATCACAGAACATAGACCAACCAACCCTCATCAATTAAAGAATAAATGACCAACAATTTGAACAGGAAACACTGAGAAATCACATTCTCTATAAGCAATGCAGCACAGGAGAAATAAAATAAAAAGGCATTATCTACTGTAGGGTGCAAAATGCAAGATCACTTACTACCCAAAATGAAATATTCCAAACATTTACACCTGTAACAAAAATAAAGCACCTTTTGCCCAACCAGGTCTATCAATCTGAATTTGAGTAAATCAGGTCACAACAGTGCGGATCATTAATAACCCCCCCTCCCAGGCTAACACCAATGAAACATAAATATAGGAACATAGATAATATCTGGATACTCTAGATCCATCAGATACAGTCTATAACACCTTAAATCAGACTTTTACCCAGTCAGCCACTTCCCCCAGAGACCTCTGGATCCAACTTTAAGGTGAAGAATACAAAATGCTTATGTTCCTGTCTGAGCAGGAAAAACAGTGCACTGCAAAGCAGATCATGACAACTGAGGATCCAGGGGTACGGCTGAGCAGAGAACTGGGAAAAAGCCAGATCTTCCAGCTTTAAAATGTTATAGACTGGATCAAGCAGATCCAGGAGATTTAGCATTTCACCAGTCCATAAATAAAGCACCCAACAGCAGGAACATACAGAACATTTCCTATAGCCAAGCATCCCCTCTGCCCTTCTGTACCCCCAACCCCTTCATATAAAGCCCAGCTTCTCCCCTGCCCTTCATACCCCTAAACCCCTTCATATAAAGCCCAGCTTCATTCTCCCCTGCCCTTCATACCCCCAAACCCCTTCATATAAAGCCCAGCCTCATTCTCCCCTGCCCTTCTGTACCCCCAACCCCTTCATATAAAGCCCAGCTTCGTTCTCCCCTGCCTTTCATACCCCCAAACCCCTTCATATAAAGCCCAGCTTCTCTCCTGACCTTCCATACCCCCCCCCTTCATATAAATCCTAGAATATCCCCTGCCCTTCTAGACCCCACCCCCCCATAGACCTGGCTGCATCACCCCTGTTGTTCTCTATATACCTCACCCTCTCATAGCTCCTGACTTAATTCTGCCCAATTCCCACACTACCAGCACAGTCATCCCAACCCAGCCTCACCTACTATCCCCAAAAAGGTTTTTTTTTTAACCTGGAGTCTCTGGAGTGGACAGCACAGCAGGCAGTTACAGTGGTGGAGGGGAGGCAGAGCCTGGCCCTGGGAACAACTGGAGTCGGACTGACAGTCAGCAGATGGTGGTGGCTCTCAATCAGATCTAGAGAGAGTCTCTGATCTGACTTTGGCGCGAATGAGCGGGAAGATGAGTAAGGTGCGAGACACGAGGCTCTCAGATGGTGCGAATTAGGCCGAGGCGGGAAGACGAGTGAGGCGCGAGGCGGGAAGAGTGAGGCGCAAGGCGGATCGGCAGCTGACAGGGCAGCAGCGGACGGGATGAGGCTGCTGAGTGCTCACCCGAACTGTTGGAGTCGAGACGAAGAACTGATGTAGATCGGGGACGGTCCCACTCCCTTGCAGCACGCACCGGTAGTAGTCAGTCCTGCTTCTCTCTCTCGTTGCCACGCCCACACTTCGGATGACGTGACGCTCTGCACCGCACGGGAGAGGCTTGCCTGCACGTCTGTCTCATGCTGTGGGCGGGGCTCCTCGCGGCTCAATTGAGGAACTTTAGGGCTGGCTCATCACAGCAGTGCCTGTGACGCTCTGAGTGTCACATCGGCAGGAGCCAGTGTGGGGGGCCCACAAAGGTAGGTGGCAGTGTTGCTGGGAAGCAAAATTAAAAATGCCCTTTAAAACTGCAGCAAACTGCGTTTGCTTGCAGTGCTGCCTAAAATCAGGCACCTGACTGGCCACTAGCGTAGAGGGGGCATGAGAGAGGAATGCGGGGGCCTGGGCCCCTCAGGCCCCACACAGCTACGCCCCTGCTTTGGGCTACCAGTAATCCAAGGCTGCTCCTGATACTCCCGATTACAATCCAGTTCACAGGTCATTTTGGCTGTCCTCCTTCCAGCAATGCACTTCTTGAGCTGCACTCTGACCTTGAACAGGCTTTCCCTGCTCTGGTTCCTGCTCTTTGGCTGAGCTCCCTTTACCCACCCAGAGCTTTTCACTCCTTCCCAGTTGTTACTGTAAAGGGCAGCAACTAATCCTTAAGTCAGCCCTGGTTTATTCTGCCACTCCAGGACCCCTCCCTCCCTGCAAGGGTCCAAGTGGGGGTACAGACAAGCAAAGACCCTGTGATCCCCCTGCAACTTCTTGAATTCATCCTAACTCCTTCCCAAATATCAATCATTCCTCAGCAACACTTTTCCTCTGCAAGTTATCCCAGATCCACCCCCTTGGATTCCCACTCCTCTCATGACTCCAGTCCTCCCACCAGTAACCCTGAAGAGTTCTATATCCTATACTTTAGTAATCCCCATTAAAATGGGAGGGGGTTTATATATATACATTCCCACTCTTCTGTTATGGGGTCTCTCAGGTCAATCTCCCAGTTTTTCATATTCCTACAAGTAAAATCTTTTGCTTTGATTGCATTATACAAAGCCAAAATGAATCCGCGGGCTCCTTTCTTTCTTTTCCATCCATATGTGGGGTAATTCTCCAAAGGTTGTCTAAAGTTAGGATTCTATCTGGGCAATTATTGGTCTAATTGATGTTCTAGAATACAAGTGTAAGTCCGCAGTTACGAGTCTAGGTTTAGGAGAAAGCACTTATGCTAGCTAAATTGCTGCTATAAATGCGTAACCGATAGTAATCTAGAACCTGTGAACACAAGTGATAGACCCACCCATGCCCCTCCCAGGTCCATTCCCCCTTGCTTATTGACTCCAATTAGCTGCCCATTATTGCATTAATTTATGTACGTAACTGCCACTATGTTTATAACTTGCATGCTTAACTTTGCACGCTAATGGCCTGATTCTATAAAAGGCGCACAAAGTTGCATGCTATACTGAGATGTGCGTGCATCTAAATTGGGTAACAGGTCAATTAGCGCCAACAATTGGATGCTAACAGTCAATTATTGCCATTAGTTGCCAACAATTTATATTTGTGCACATATCCTGCTAGGCACAATTCTATAAAGATCTGTGTGCAAATATTATAGTGCGCAACTCAAAAGGGGGCGTAACCATGGGAGGAGCATGGGCAGGTCATAGGCGTTCACTAAAGATATGTGCAGTATTACTGATTTCCGGGGATCTTATAAACCAAGATTTACACAAGGTTTGTGGTATTTTATAAATGGTGCCAAACCCAGAACGCCTGTTATAGAATACCATTCAGCACCGAATTCTAAGCACTATTTATTGAATCCAGCCCTCCATGTAAAGTTATGGAATCAGGGGGATTGTTTCCAGTGGATACAGTTCTCCAGCATTGGCCTCCTTATATCCCTTTTGGTGCAAGAGATTTGAGACTGGGGAAAAAGCCAGTACAACTTGGCTGAATTTGAGCTCCTGGACCAATCAGAGCCCAGAACAACATTTTTTTTAAAGTAGCTGGCCACATCACTGCAGGTTACTTCCTCTTTGTGTTAAACTAAGGAAGGAACAGTCACTTTTATGTAACAGCTTTAAACACCACCTGCTGACCAAACTAGAGAAATACAGTTCATGAAATATAATTCATTGGGTGGAAAATTCACCATTTCGCCACCATTTCTCCCCACTCCTCAACTCTATTAATTGCTGTAATGCTGTTAATTAGCCTTTGCTGTTCCCACCTACTCAGATAGATCCCTATTAAGCTCATTTTCAAAGCACTTAGACTTACAAAGTTTCATATGGAACTTTAAGTCTAAGTACTTTGAAAATACGTCTCTATATCTCCAGGTAATGATTTCATAAACCTTTTTTATCAGTGCTGACAAAGTTAGACAGTCCTTCCCCATGGCTTTTGTTCTAATACATGGGTTAGTGATGCAATCATTTATTTAGGATTTTGATTTTTGACATGATACATTTATACATAGTTTTATTAATTTAATATTGTTTGTTGGACACTTGATGCAGACACATTGCTGAAACACAGTCGAGTTGGGTTATGGTTTACAATAAACTTTGATCTGCCTTTCCTGAGCTGTCCCTGCTCTTTTTGTTTTCATTCGGATCTGTGGAGTTTGGTTCTACTCTGTATTTAAGTAACATAGTAACATAGTAGATGACGGCAGAAAAAGACCTGCACGGTCCATCTAGTCTGCCCAACAAGACAAACATATGTGTAAACCTTACCTTGATTTGTACCTGCCTTATGTAGGGCACAGACCGTACAAGTCTGCGCAGCAGTACTTCCCGCCTCCCAACCACCAGTCCCGCCTTCCATCACTGGCTCTGGCACAGACCGTATAAGTCTGTATTTAAGTAGGTGACATCCCTGAAACAGTTTATGTGCCAAAATCTGGAAGAAAACATCATCATGCCTAAACACAAGTAAATATCAGATGCTTCAAAATAAGGGTAATCAATAGAACAAAATAAAACGTGGAAAAGAAAATAAGATGATCCCTTTTTTATTGGACATATCTTATTTTCTTTTCTGTTTTATTTCTATTGATTACGTTTAAAAGTGGACTAACACGGCTACCGCATCTCTCTATTAAAAATAAGGGAAAATTATATTTTTGAGATTTGAAGGATTGAAAACTCCTTTTCTGAAAGGGTTTGGTTTGAAGCAAATGATTCTTTTCACTGGTAAAGGAATAGTATTTTGGGGCTCACTGGGGTAATAAGCTTGTTATTATAGTGTATTATAATTGGACTTTCCACCAGGGCAGCTACATAGCGCTTACTGGAGGTGGAAACAACAAGGTCTGATTTTTCTAGCACAAGTGCTGACAGCGGAAGGGAAGATTCAACCCTTTGGTGAGTTACAAAAAAGTTATCAGTTACCACCGCTGGACATTTTTTATTATTACCAATTGAAACACTACATCACCGGCTTACCCTGGGACGACTTGACTGAGGATGTCCAGGAGGAGTTGGCGGAGGCATACACCATCAAATCCCAGCAGAAGGTACCATTGAAGTTCCATCATAGACACATTAAAGATGCAAATACAGAACTTGACACCGGAAAGCTGGCAGAGGCATGGAGTGCGGAGCTGGGTGTAACTATAAAAGCTGCAACATTAAAGGAACACATTTTGGGATTGAGGCAAATAACCCAATTCTCAAAACATTGGGAGATGCAGTACAAGGTAGCGCTCAGAGCACATATACCGTCAAGGCGGGCCTTTCATATGGGGTTATCCCCAGATGGGGCATGCCCAAAATGCGGGGCTGCAGGAGCCACTCTTGGACACATGTTTTGGGTCTGCCTGCAAATACGTACCTTCTGGGACAGACTTTTGAAATGGATCTCACATGTTTGGCATGCTGGCTGGCAACCCAATCTGGAGATGCTGTTTGGAAAGCTGTTAAAACTTGGACCAATCCCGCAGGGCATGCGAGAATTTCGCTCCGAGCCATAATTGTGGCCAAGTTAAACATTTTAAAAGCATGGTTGTCCATGAAAGCCCCCTCGCTTCAGTCTTGGAGAGGGGAGATGATACAGCTTATGAGATTTGAAAGGTTGGAAGCAAAACAACAACCTCCCGCCAGAGAAAAACGATTCTACCGTAGGTGGGGCCCCTTTTTGGACACATTGACCCCCAGAGCACGAGGCCACCTATTGAATATGTGAAAAGGAAAGCACGGACTTGGTTAATAGGTTAAGAGACTGAGTTACCTCTAGGGGGGGAGGGGAGGGGAGGGGGTGGGTAGTAGATCAACCGGGGGGGGAGGGGGAGGTGGGGAAAAAGGGGATGGGAGGTAGGGAAGGTTAAAGGGTAGGATGATCAGTTGTTAGTTGCAGAGACTTGCAATGTTGTGAGTATGTTGCATAATGTTGATATGTATATGTCTTATGAAAAACTCAATAAAAATCATTTAAACATAGTGTATTATAAGCACTCTTAAGAGACCCAACATAGTAGACACACTGAGCTATATGAATACACTCTGACACAATAACATTTTGGTGGAAACACGGTGATATTTATTTATGCTGGTTAGAAAATGTTTGAACATAGAAGTTATACAGGAAATTGTGTTTAAAACAAGTCTGGGGCTCCATTATCTATTTTTCTCAAGCATTACAAGCACTGTGCTTCCTTGGTCCATCTGGAGGTGTTTCCAGTTTATTTACATTTACTGACAAAACAGGCCACGGCAGTGAAAAAATAAAATAAAACTCCATCTAACTATAACAGGATGACCACATCAGGACGTACTTGATCTCACTCTTCTTGCCTGACACCATCTAACAGGTTTGAACTCTCTCTTCAAAGTTCTTTTTAAATGTCCATTACAGAACTTCTTGACTTTTATTTTAGTTACATTTGTACCCCGCTCTTTCCCACTCATGGCAGGCTCAATGCAGCTTACATGTTACATACAGGTACTTATTTGTACCTGGGGCAATGGAGGGTTAAGTGACTTGCCCAGAGTCACAAGGAGCTGCCTGTGCCTGAAGTGGGAATTGAACTCAGTTCCTCAGGACCAAAGTCCACCACCCTAACCACTAGGCCACTCCTCCACTGACCCTCTCCAAGAACCCTCTCCAGTCTCTTAGAATGGCTTAGGAAGAGAGATCTGGCATTTCCATAAGCCACTCCTTAGTTTCTTGAGGTTCTATTCTCGTTTCAGCTCTCTCAAGCCACCTTCTTGCTACGTGGACTGCCTTTGGGGTTTACGGACCCTCAAGTTTATCTCTCTTCTGCGTTGGCCTTCCTTTGCCATTCTGGGCTGTTACAGCTAGTGGTACCACCTCTCCGCCCACTCCTGCTTTTAGTGCCATCATCTTTTCAAACTTGTTTCAGAGGCTTCATTACTGTATCTGCTGACTAGTAGTCTCCTACGACTAGTTCTAGCTTTTCATTTTAGTGTCTTTGAGCCTGATTTGGTAGCTGCTCTGTTGTCTCTCTGTGGGAGTTTTGTTGCCTCCAGCCTGTCTTGCTTCTGTGTTGTCACTCTTCTTTATGTGTTTATAATCCTTTCAGCACGTATTGGTGATCTGTTGGAATTCATTGGTTGTTTTAGTGCTTGTCCAGCCTGTCTTGCTGATGTCTTGGCGTGGTACAGGTGTTTTAGGTGTTGTCTGGCTAGTCTTGCTTCTGTGTTGTATTCACAACTTTAGAGTTTTGTAGCCTATCTTGCAGCTGAGTTGTCTCTCTTTGGCTGTTTTGTTTATTCCAGCCTGTCTTGCTGTTGTGCTGGCATTCTTCAGATGTTTTAGGGCTTATATGTTCAGTGTTACGCTGATCAGCTGTTTTTGGTCCATATAGCTTGTTTTGGTTTTCTTTGGACGTTTTAGGGTCTTTGAGCCTAATTAGGCACTATGTTGGTCTACCATTGGTGTTTTGGCCTTTCAGCATATCCTGGTATCTTCCTTGCTTTCTTCATCCAATCTAGCTGCTGTGTTGGCACTCTGTAAGAAATTGGCTGTCTTCCTCTTTTGTTACAGTGTTGGTAATAATTTGGTGCGTCAAGGATTTTTTTTTTGCCTGTCTTGCCACTATGTTGTCAGTTCTTAGGTGTTTCAGGGCCTATATTGTTGTTATGTTGTCTGCCCTCGGGTGTTTGGTTGCCTTGCTGTTATGTTGCAATTCTTTAGATGTTTCTGGGCTTTTCAGCCTGTATTGGCACAACCTGTCTTGCCGCTGTATTGGTACTATCCAGGTGTTTCAGGGCTTTTCTTGCTAGTTTTGCTTCTGTGTTGTACTCGTTAGGATTTTTTGAGTCTTCTAGTCTGTCTTGATGTTGTGTTGGCTGTTTTGTATTTAGGATTAGAAGTACTTGTGCTTGCAACCTGCTCCATCTATGCCAATAAATGTGAGCTGCTTTCAGTCTCAGAGACATGGTTAGCTTTCAACTACAAAAGACTATATAATACAGCTGCTCCATGCTTGTGGAATTCTTTGTCATTAGAGCTGAGATGCGAAAACGACTATCTGAAATTCAGAAGATTGTTCACATTCTAGTTATTTACAGATAACTGTTTTAATTTCTCAGTTGTGATCTAGCATATCTATTCAACGATGATAATGATACCAACTATTTTGTAAACCATCCTGAGTTGCGAGGTTGAGATGATATAGAAAATCATTATTTATCATTATTATTATTCCTGCTGTGTTGGTAATCCTTAGCTGTTTTTCAACGTTAAAGTCTACCTTGATGCTCCAATGAACTTCTCAGGTTTTTCTCAGCCTGTCTTGCTACTGAGTTGGCAGTCTTCCGGTGTTTTAGGGTTTGCAGGGGCAGTATTTTTGGCCCTTTCAGTCTGTCTTGCTGCTATGTTAGCACTCATCACTTGTATTTGGGCCTTCCACCTTATACTGGTGCTGTACTGGCTCTCTTCAAATTTGTTCTAATTTTCAATTCTATAGGTCACTGGTGGTTCTGCCATTATTATTAGCCTTTCATTTTAGATCCTTCAAGCCTATCCTGATGTTTAAGTACTTGTTTACATGGCTCAACTCCTACAGCATTTTTTTCGGAAACTTTAAAGTTGCTTAGGAAGAGATATCTGGCTTTTATCAATGACTGAAATCCACTCCTTAGTGCCTTGAGCTGTTCCTATCCTGCTGTGATAACACTCTTTGGGTGTTTGAGGGCCTTCAAGTCTATGTTTTCTTCTGCTTTGCTCCTTCTGTGGAGTTCTGAGCCATTGCATCCAGTGGTACCGCCCCTTCCACCCACTCCCACTGGATGCAAGGCATTTATTACAGAACTTTGTTTATCGTTTATAGATTTAATATACTGCTTCTTCTATTTGATAAAAAGTTCAAAGCGGTTTACAATCAAACTTAAATAAAAACAAGAAAGGAACTCTATACATTTATATTTCATCTCTACATTCCTCAGGATCTGATGCCAGTGTCTGGTGGCCGACAAAGCCCCTGGATCTTCACCTGGACCAACCGCTATTCCCCGCAGGTTGAGCCCTTGGGTTCTGGCGGCTGGCAGGACTTCAAGGGTCCTCAGAAAGGGGCAGTGGGCTAGGTCGCAGAGGAGGAATTCAGGCTTTGGGCAACACGGATAAGTCAAGGGAGCATCAGGCAACATACTCTGGGCTCAAGGCTGAGTCAGGTCAGGCAGCAGTGATCTGGGTTCCAGGAAAGGTCAGGACAGGCAGGAAGTGTTCTTTGGCCTTCCACGCTTTCTCACTGTTAAGCTGACAATTTGCAGGGATTTTAGGGCTTGTCTGGACAGTCTTGCAGTGTTACCACAATTATCTGGTATCTAAAGCCTTTCAGTCTATAGTGGTGCTTTGTTGGCTTGCGTTGGGCTGCTTTTGGATCTTCCTGTCTGTCTTCCTGATGTTCTGGCGCTATTCCAATTCTTCAAGTCTTGTACGCACAATCTTGCTCCTGACTTGGCACTCTTCAGGTCTGTTTGGATCATTTTGGTCCTTCAAGTCCGTCTTCCTGTTGTGTTGGCTCTCTTCAAAGATCTTTTTCAAATTTCCATTTTTATACTTGTTGACAAAAAGACTCTTGGCCATATTATTAACCTTTTATTATAGATCTCTTCCTTAATGCCTTGAGCTGTTCCTATCCTGTTTTAGGGCCTTTCAGCACATTTTCCTGCTGTGTTAACACTCTGGGTGTTTGAGGGCCTTCATGTCTATCTTCTCTTCTGCTTTTGTCCTTCTGTGGAGTTCTGAGCCATTGCATCCAGTGGTACCGCCCCTTCCACCCACTCCCACTGGATGCAAGGCATTTATTACAGAACTTTGTTTATCGTTTATAGATTTAATATACTGCTTCTTCTATTTGCTAAGAAATTCAAAGCGGTTTACAATCAAACTTAAATAAATGGAAGAAAGGAACTCTATAAATTTATATTTTGTCTCTACATTCCTCAGAATCTGATGCCGGTATGTGGTGGCCGACAAAGCCCCTGGATCTTCACCTGGACCAACCGCCGTTCCCCGCAGGTTGAGCCCTTGGGTTCTGGCAGCCGGCAGGACTTCTAGGGTCCTAGAAAGGGGCAGTCGGGCTGGGTCGCAGAATAGAAATTCAGGCTCTGAGCAATATGGATAAGTCAGGGGAGCATCAGGCAACGTACTTTGGGTTCAAGGTTAAGTCAGGTCAGGCAGCAGTGATCCGGGTTCCAGGCAGGAAGTGTTTTTTGGCCTTGTGTTCTTTATCACTGTTACACTGACAATTTGCAGGTATTTTAGGGCTTGTCTGGACAGTCTTGCAGTGTTACCACAATTATCTGGTATCTAAAGCCTTTCAGTCTATAGTGATGCTTTCTTGGCTTGCTTTGGGCTGCTTTTGGATCTTCCTGCCTGTTTTCCTGATGTTCTGGCGCTATTCCAATGCTTTAAGTCTTGCATGCGCAATCTTGCTCCTGACTTGGCACTCTTCAGGTCTGTTTGGATGATTTTGGTTCTTCAAGTCCGTCTTCCTGTTGTGTTGGCTCTCTTCAAAGATCTTTTTCAAATTTCCATTAGTATACTTGCTGACAAGAAGACTCTTGGCACTATTATTAACCTTTTATTTTAGATCTCTTCCTTAATGCCTTCAGCTGTTCCTATCCTGTTTTAGGGCCTTTCAGCACGTTTTCCTGCTGTGTTAACACTCTTTGGGTTTTTGAGGTCCTTCATGTCTATCTTTTCTTCTGCTTTGGTCCTTCTGCGGAGTTCTGAGCCATTGCATCCAGTGGTACCGCCCCTTCCACCCACTCCCACTGGATACTAGGCCTTTATTACAGAACATTGTTTATCGTTTATAGATTTAATATACTGCTTCTTCTATTTGCTAAGAAATTCAAAGCGGTTTACAAACAAACAAATAAAAGGAAGAAAGGAACTCTATAAATTTATATTTTGTCTCTACATTCCTCAGGATCTGATGCCGGTGTCTGGTGGCTGACAAAGCCCCTGGATCTTCACCTGGACCAACCGCCGTTCCCCGCAGGTTGAGCGGCCGGCAGGACTTCTAGGGTCCTCAGAAACGGGCAGTCGGGCCAGGTCGCAGAATAGAAATTCAGGCTCTGAGCAATTCGAATAAGTCAGGGGAGCATCAGGCAATGTACTCTGGGATAGATGTCTGAAGACAGGTAAAAGGTCTCAAAGGCTAAACTTCTGGAGAGTAGAAAAAAGTCTGTCACCCAAGGATAGGTGTCTGAAGATATGTAAAAGGTTGGTCTCAAGGGCTAAAATTCTGGAGAGCAGAAAAAAGTCTGTCACCCAAGGATAGATGTCTGAAGAGAGGTGTAAGGTCTGTCTCGAAGGCTAAAAATCTGGAGAGTAGAACAAAGTCTATCACCCGAGGATAGATCTCTGAAGTGAGGTAAAAGGTCTGTCTTGAAGTCTAGCAGCTTGGAGAGAGGAAAAGTGTCTATCCCAAACGATAGAAACCTAGAGAGGGGAAAACTTCTGTCGCAAATCTGTTCCAAAAGATATAATTCTAGAGAGGGGTAAATGTATGTCCCAAAGTGTAGAAGCCTGGATAGTGGAAAAATGTTATGCTTCAAATGTTAGCGGTCTGGAGAGAGAAAAAGTCTGTCCAAAAGGCTGAAAGCCTGGAGGGGGGGGGGGGGGGGGGGGGGGGGAAAGTCTTCTTCAAAGGCTAGAAGTCTGGTGAGTGGGAAAAAGTCTCTCAGAAATCTAGAGGCAGGAAAAAGTCAGTCCTAAAGGATAAAATCTAGGAAAGGAAAATGTGTGTGCCAAAGGTTAGAAGCCAGGAGAAGGAGAAAATGTTATCTCTCAAACACTAGAAGTCTAGAGAGAAGAAAAAAAAGTTTGTCCCCAAGGATGGAAATCTGGAGCAAGGGAAGTCTGTCCCAAAGGCTAAAAGTCTGGAGAGATTATGAATACTTTTCTCAAAGTCTATAATTCTGGAGAGTTGAAAAAGTCTGTCTCAAATACTAGAAGCCTGGAGAGCTGGAAAATGTCTGTCTCAAATTTTAGAGTCGTGGAGAGGAGGAAAGTCTGTTGACCTGGCCCCACTCCTATAACATTGGTTTTCATGGTCCTTCGTTCTGTGTGGAGGTAGAGCCTTTCAAACTATGATGCTGCTGTCTTCAGATATTTTAGGGGACTTTTAGTCTCTTTTAGTCCAGTCCTGTGTTGATACTCTTCAGGTGCGGTTGGACCTTGCAGCCAATTTTGGTTTTCTGTTGGTTGTTTTTGGACCTAACTTCCTGCTCTGTTGGCACTTGTCAAGTGTTTTAGTATTTTTCAGCCTACTTTGGCACTAGCGTGTCACTCAGCTGGTTTTTGGTCTTTCAGCTTAGTGCTCTTGATGTGTTTCTGGGCATTTGATCCTATCTTGCTGCTATGTTGACATTCTCTCTGGGTGTTTTAGGGTTTGTCCAGCCTGTCTTGCTGATGTAGTCACTATTCAAGCATTTGTGGCTTCTTTCGTCAGTTTTGCTACTGCTTTGGCAGTTCTGAAGGCCTTTGTGTTATTAGAGCATATCTTGGTGCAGTATTGGTTACTCTTCAGGTATTTTTGTCCTTCCAGCCAATCTTATTTTCTGTTCGCTCTTTTTTGGGTGTTCTTGGGCCTTTCAGCTTCTCTTGCTGCTGTGTTGTCTCTAGGTTTTTGGGAGGACCTTCCAATATATCTTGCTGATGGTGCTCTCCATGTAATTTGTGGCTTTCCAGCTTATTTTGATCCTGCGTTCAAAGTTCTTTTCAAATTTCAATTACTGTGCTTTTTGACTTTGTCCCATACCTTAAACATTAGTTTTCCTGATCCTGTAAAGTACCTCAGTGGCTGAAGTCTATTCCTCATTCTTTTGATCTGCTTTCCTGCTCTGTTGACTCTTTGGGTGTTTAAGGACCTTCAAGCCTAACTTTTTTCTATGTTGGCCCTCTGGTTTATTTATTGGAGTTGGGATTTCATGGAGTTTTGTCTCTTTCATCTAATTTCCATTACTTTTGGTGGCTTCATCAGAGTTGCATCTTCTGCTCTCTATCTAAATCCCACAGCATCTCAATCTTAGCAGATGGCAAACTCTTCCTCCAGCCTAGGAACATCTTCCTTTGGACTTCAGTCTTCTGGGATTTTTAGAGTGGTGGAGCCGCCCCTTCCTCCCCTTCCGCCCCTTTATGTATCAGGCCATTAATAAAAGGAAAGAAAATAAAAAAGGAAAAAAGAAAATAAGAAAGGAAAAATAAAAAAGACAGTGGGTCACACCTGCCAACCTTTCCACTGCCGATGGCCTGATGCCCTGCACCGTTCTTAGGTTAGATGGCTGAAAATTCAAGAGAGGAAACTAGTTTAAGACTTGTCTGAATTCCCATAAAGGCTAGATTTAGACATGTAGATAAGCAACGTAGGCAATATAACTCATTGATCTTGCAACTGAAAAATTGGAGCTAGGTTGTCTGCAGAGAGAGAGAAACTGTCTTGAATAAAAGGTTTGGTGGGACCTCAGGGCAATGTGACCACTACAGGAATCCACAGAGATGAAAAGAAGCTAAAGGGGCCCTTTTCCTAAGCAGCGGTAAGCCCACATGGACTTGCAGTGTGGCAGTTCGGAACAACCACCGGCCCAACGTGGGCTCCGGCGGTAGTTCCACCCCCAGCATGTGGCATTTCTGAAGTATTTGAAAAATATTTGGAGTTACCGAGGAAACCCTTCCCACCACCTCAGTGGGTGGCAGTAAGTTCTCCAACCTGAAATGGCCACGTGGTAAAAGCGCAGGGCTCCTTTAACCGCAACTTAGTAAAAGGGCCCCTAAGTGCAGACAAGCGTAAAGGAGACGGGGACAGAGACTGGTTGTGTCTGCAAAGGAGGATGGATGTGGGTGCAAGGACCAGAAGAAGGGGACAGAGGCTGAAGAGGAATGAGAAAAAGGAAAATCTGCTAGTTTAGACTAGATTTTGCACAGAGTACTTACTGTTAAGTGGTGTGCAGGGTTCCACCACTGTAAAACAAATTGGAATGAGGAACGTCAGGAGAATTTATTGATGCAATACAATAAAGATTCTTACATTCTGTAGCAAACAAATTAGTTCAGTGTGGATTACAGTAAAATGCTAGCCATATCTAGGTTATTACAGAAACATAAAAATGTCTGCTAAAAGTTAAATAGCAGATTTCTGATCTTACTTTCCGGTGACCGGCATTGAATATCCGGGGGGGGGGGGGGGGGGGGGGGGGGGTTGGCCGGTTTGAAGATAACCCTTTATGTCGATATTCAGACATAGCCGGTTATCTTTAAACCGGCCAAAGATATACCAGGGTTTGATGTGATATAACCGGTTATCCGCCAGCCGATAACTGTGGATATTTAGTGGGAGATAGCTGGTTAACCCCCGTTGAATATCGGCAGATAGCCAATTAAGCGCTATTTAACCGGTCTGAAAGCAAGTACCCACCTAATATTCAATGACACTTTCTGAAGTAAAGGTTTCTGTTACTGGATAAATAACGCAGACCAGAGCCATACTCCGTCAAGGTAACCTCCTCACCATGTTGCTGTTCAAAAAGGTCAAAGCAATTAACATGGAAGGAGAGGCTCCTGCTGCTTAAATTGCTGAGCCGCGAAACCATTGATGTTAACCAAATATTTGCTCTGAACGGCCACCAGAAAAGTGGGTGGGTCGGGGGCAGTACAGCAGGTGGCGCTGGGGAGCAGCTGGCCGTTATGCAGGTGCAGACTGTGAGGCTACCATAGCTGAAATGTTCCGATTTACTTAACGTTAGTAATAGATGTATAAGAACCTACATAAACAACTTTCTCAATAATGAAAACATTGATTATAATTACCTCTATTGTGACCTGGACCATTCTTCAGCAAGTTGGCTGAAAAGACAAGAGCGGAAACTAGTTTAGGAGATGTTTTCATTCCCGTCAGTCCCAGATTTAGACAGAGGGATAGGCAATGTTAGGCAACTGCCTCTGTTGCCAAGTTTTCAGAGATACCTGAGTGAAACAGGGAGAGGGGGAAACTAAACGAGAAACATAAAAGGGGAGAGGGTAGAACTACAATGTCAAGAGAACAGCAAGGAGAACACAAGAGGTAGGGGGAACTCTAATCCAGACTCATCTCCAGAAGTGAATCATCATGGATGTAGATTCATGTCACTAACTGTACACATCTCATAGATCTTAGAACTGAAATATTGAGCAATGGTGTCTGCAGAAAGAGAAATCGGGAAAGACGACTTAGGCTCCCCCAAAGTCAGGTCTGACAGGACCACAAATAACTTCTCTGGGCTGTTGACTGAGTTCTTTATCAAGGTCATGCAGCAGGATTTCAGTGTTTACTTAAGGCAGGTCCTACATTAGGTCAATCTGTCAGTGATCCTGTTTCACGTAAAGGCTAGTTCCACCTTCTGCTTTAGGACTAGATGATATCAAAGACAATGGTAAGCAGGAAGGACAAAGGAAGACTTCAACAGAGCAATGTGAGCAGCAAAGTAATTGACAGAGATGAGAAGCTGAATGAAACAAGCTGGGGAGAGTGGAGGAGAGAGGGGAAGGCAAGCACTGGTGGGGTCGAGAGAGGAGGAAGGATGCTGGTCCTGGGGCCAGAAGAGGATGGCATATATCCAGGATAAAGGTAATGGAGTCGGGCTGGAGAGTGGGCAGTTAGCAGGAATGAGAAAATGAAAATCCTGTGAATTTCATGAGTCTGCTAGTTTAGACTATATTTTGCACAGAGTACCTAATTTTGGGTCGTGTGCAGGATTTAACCACCGTAAAAGAGATTGGAAGGATGAATGTCTGGAGAATTTATTTATGCAATAACATAAAGGTTCTTATATTCTGCAGCAAACAAATGAGTTCAGTGTGGTTTACAGTAAAAAGCTACCATATCTAGGTATTACAGATACCACCTATTTGGATGTTAATTAACATTTAAGAAATTTCTGCTAAAAGTTAAATAGCAGATTTCTGATCTTACCTCATACTAAAGAGACATTTTAAGCATTTTAAACAAAATAAATTTAGATCAGAGGTTTTCAACCCAGTCCTCCAGGCACACCTAACCAGTTGGGGTTTTCAGGATATCCCCATTGAATTCAGTGGGGATATCCTAAAAACCCTGACTGGCTAAGTGTGCCCCGAGGACTGGCTTGAAAGCCAGCAGCATTTATAAATCAAAATTAAGGCCCATCTAGTCTGCCCTGTATACTGCCTTTTAAGCCTATTTGCACCAGGGCCTCAAGAATGGAAAGTAGTTCACAACCTGTCTGCATTCCTTTCTAGCTGGATTTAGACATATGGCCCTGAAGCATCACACTAGTCCAGAGCAAAGCTGCAGACTAATGCTTGTAACCATCTGCAGGAGACAGAGAATACTGGGGAGGTGCAGCTACACAGTATGTAACATAGGGCACAGCTCACAGCTCTACAGTCTCTGTCTCCATCTGCTGGCTGATGAGCATAACCCATTTGTTCTGGACTAGTTTGGTAGGGTGAAACGAAACAAAAAACTGGAAATCTTTGGAGCATTTGATTCTTGATTATTTCTTAATGTTTCAATTAACCTGTAGTTTCCTTATTGCTCTAATTTAAAATCTTACCTTACAAAAACATTCTATGAAACAGAAACAGGAACATCACCATCTAGAAAACGAGGAACATAGATCTTCTATCACTTTCTTAATGTTATATAATAAAAGAGATTACAAACAGATTAGGCAAAATAAATTTAAACCAACAAAGCCAGCAGCATTTACATCTTTTCATCAAATATAGCCCTAGATATTTAACAGTCGAAATTAAGACCCATCTAGTCTGCCCAGTACTTTGCCTATTCACCCCATTTGCAATGGGGCCTCAAATATCCCAACTATCGATGGTTTTAACAAATCCTTACCTTCAGTTTTGTCTTTACTTTCTCTAGAACCCATTATACTGGAAACTAGAAAATTCTAGCAACTACACGTGGTTGATATTCAGTGTGGTTTAAGAGGCCGGCTGCTGATGTTCAGCGGTGCTTAGCCACTGAATAGTGGTTCAGATTGCACAAGCCAAATACAGGAAGTGCCGGGGCAGTCTGGGGGTTGAGTCAGGAAGAGCTGGAACTTATGTGAGCATGGGTCAAGGTTGGTGCCAACATAGTTCAGTGGTTGCAGATAGGATCTACCCAATCCCCCTAACTCCCCGGGCTGGATTTAGGCATTAAAAAATCGCAATGATGGCATTGAATTCCTCAAAAGGAACTGCCCAATTGTCATCTTAGAGCTGTCTCCTTGCCTCAGTTTTAGTACAGTTTGTGATACGACAGAGAGTTTTCATTGATAAGCAATATCCATGTGCTTTTCTATGGTGTCTTCATTTATTTCATGTTTTGTGTAGGGTGTTGGTCTAGGAAGTTTCTCAAAGTAAATTTTTATTGGGCCTAGTCTTCCTGTAGCAGAAATGTTATCAATTACTTCCC
This sequence comes from Microcaecilia unicolor, assembly GCF_901765095.1. NCBI lineage: Eukaryota > Metazoa > Chordata > Amphibia > Gymnophiona > Siphonopidae > Microcaecilia > Microcaecilia unicolor. Next base: position 9,823,828 of record NC_044032.1, on the reverse strand, counting down.
TTGCAGTTCTGTCACAACAAATTGACTTTTTGCTGACTGGAAAGGGAACATATACATTATATAATCTTCCAATCTCTCCAAGAACTTGAAGAGATTGTCCAAGAACTTGTGGACATGGGATGGCTGACCACGTCCACACTCACATGCAATTCTGAGGGCCTCAAATCATATCCCTCACTTTCTGAAAGACTGTTGTCACTATCCAAAATGCTTGGGTTAGGCATGTATTCCTCATCTCTCTCAGAATCTAATCAACCGTTATCTGTGCTTTTTTCATCTAATTCTTCTTCATCCAGATCTTATTTTACAACTTCAATTGTACCATGACAACTATGAGGCATGCTTTACAAAAACTAACGAAGGCATGACATGGGTCAAACAGAGTATGGAAAGTTCTATGAAGCTATAAACTAATAGAATTAAAGAGCACCTGACAGAAATTTTCTAGTAGAAATTAGCGGTGTCCACTTTTAGTCTAAGCAGAAAGCGTCAAAGATCTCATCATAAACAAAGCCTGGCAACCACTCATACAAAAGGAAAATCTAAGATCGAAAAACAGACCAATCACCTTATTTTAATGCTCAAATTATTCATTGACCTTTTCTTCAAACTGAATAGACAAAGACCTGCTCCCCTCCTTGTCTTCTGGAGATACTAAATTTATCAGACAGACGTCAGTGACTTTTCCCACAGCAAACAATCCAAATTGAGTGTGGGACTTTTCCTGGTAATATTTTTCAAACTCCACTACGTTACTGTGAAGAAAGCCACAGTAAGATGGGTGAAATGTCAAAGGGGTCGATTTGGTTCCTTCAGTGCTGCAGAGATCTCGGAAAGTACAGTAGCTGTAGCACCTTGAAATTCCATGTCATATAGACAGTGTGTTTTTTTCTAGTGAAAAAGATGCCGGTACTCAAATTCCAGGCCACTCTTCAGAGGAGGGGTGATCATTGAGGGACCCAATCCACAATAGCCAGCCCCCCTGCAACCAGTCACAGAACCTATGATAAGGCATAATTGGTGTGTAGAGCCTGAGCTCTTTCATTAAAACTTGGGGACCATGGGTCAATTTTAGCAGATGACAAAAAAGGTGCCGGTACTCAGTACCCCCAAGTACCCCCTCAAAAAAAGCCCTGCATATAGAACATCAATGACCATGAAGAGTCATACAGTAGATGCATGAAATAATTTGCTCATAAATTAAAAGTAACCCCTGGAATTTTCTTATTGCGATATGTTAAAATCTTACCTTGAACTAACAACATCTACAAAAGCAGGAGCGAACACTATTCCACATCATTTTCAATCTGTATATAATAAAACAGATACAAACAGATTATTTTAAGCATGTTAGGCAAAATAAAATTTAGAACAAAGTCAGCAGCATTAACATCAGTTAATCAAATATAGCCCAAGGAATTTATTAGTCAAAATTAAGCCCCATCTAGTCAGCCTAGTACTTTGTTGTTTACCCTTTTTGCACCGGGACCTCAAATATCCCAGTCATCACTGGTTCTAATAAATTTCTTAGTTTTCCAGAATCCACTGTACTTGAAAGTGGAACAGGAACCTGGTGGATATTCAGAGGCTCCAGCCCACTTAAACCCCACAGAGTGGGCCGAGTGCTGACATTTTTCAGCACCTAACTGGGCAGTGCTGCTGTGGAGGGGGGGGGGGGTGGAGAGCTGGTGAGGAGCTGGCACTTATGTGGGCATAGACCATATTCGGGGTTGCTACTTGCACAGCTTCAGGGTCACCAATCTGTCCCCCCCCCCCCCCCCCCCCCCTTGATCCTTCCAATCCCCCACTTGGCTCCTACAAACCCCTGGCTTACTGAACCAATCTCACTCCATATACTCGAGCCCCCAATTCTTATCTTTTTGTCTCCCCCACCCAATCCGATCCAACATGTAACTAAGCTGTGGAATTCGCTACCAGAAAATATGGTAAAAGCTATTAGTGTAGCAGCATTTAAAAAACGTTTGAAATAAGGTCCAAAAAGAACAACCCATAAACCATGGATAAGATGGACTTGGGAAAATCCACTGCTTATTTCTGGGATAAGCTACACAAAATAAAATCTGTTTCACTCTTTGGGATTTTCCTAGGTACTTGTGACCTGATTTGCCAGTGTTGGAAACAAGAAACTGGGCCCAGTATAGCGAAGCTTATGTATTTATGTACTTTTTTTTTTTATTTTTGTTACATTTGTACCCCGCACTTTCCCACTCATGGCAGGCTCTATGTGGCGGGCAACAGAGGGTTAAGTGACTTGCCCAGAGTCACAAGGAGCTGCCTGTGCCGGGAATCAAACTCAGTTCCTTAGTTCCCCAGGACCAAAGTCCACCACCCTAACCACTAGGCCACTCCTCCACTTATATCCTCCCCTCTTTTCCCCAACCCCTTCCCCCCCGGACTTACTCCGAGGTGGTCCTTGGTTTCTAGTGGTCTATGTCTAGCATGGGGCAGTTTTGCAGTATTACCACTAGGGGTCAAGCCTTTCATACAAGGGCAAAAGTATCCCATAATAAAACTTTCCCAGTAATGAAAACATTCACTCTAATTACCTGTTTCTGATTCGTCTCATTCTGCCAGTTTGTCTAGAAAGAAAAGAATGGAAACTAGTTTAGCATTTGTTATGCTGCCTTTCTGTGGTTACTTCTGCTGGGAGCCAGGGTTTATAGGCTGTGGCAGGTGGTCTACTTCTTCCATAGGTTTCGGTGGTAACAAAAGGCCACATGAGAGGAGGTGGAGTTGACATTTGATGATAATTGCCCTCACTCAAATCTTATCATTAGTAATTGATTTTATTGGAAAGTACTAGGTGATATATGATTTAAATGACTTTTTTTCTATAAGGAACGTAATATTATTTATGCTTTTCTATTTCCCCCTCTTTGTTTCTGGAATCTGTGTTCTTAATGTAACCTGTGAGTTGTTAATGGAAGACGGACTGCCTGTATATCACCGAGCAGTGAGTGTTTTCTACTAGGTATTCGGAGGACTAGGAAGGAGCCGACTCTCCGATGCCCAGCTTGGTCAAACGAATGAAAGAGATTTTCCCCTTAGGATGGTGGAGAGTGAGAGAGGCAGGTGGATCTGAGGAAGGTCAGGAGACAGAAGCCACTAAAAGACATTCTTAGAGGCAGCAGGGGCCAAGGGACTCATTCCAATCGTTTTCAGGGAGTCTCCATCTGTAGATGAGTGGGACAGAAAGGTACCTTCCAGTTCAATGCTTGAGAAGACTGGTTCTGTTTGTCAGGGATCGGTTTCCTAGGTGCATCCCAAGCACTTAGACAGGGAGTGATTTCTTTTTTTTTGAAGAAGTAATTTAATGAGTTCCTATTTCTTCTATTGGGGGAGACAGATTTGTTTCCCTATTTTTATTTCTCCCCATAGGAGATATCAGTTGAGGAGTGATTTCAGGACAGAGGGCCGAAGAGAACAGGCAATGGCGTTAAAGATTCTGGATTAGCACACTGGGAGAGTGTTGTGAGAGGGTTTTCCCTGTAAAGTGTTTTCTGGGACCTTCCGGAAGAGGCTGGGGTACCCAGCTTGGAAGCCTGAAGGGAGAACAAGAGTAAGAGTGAAATGAGAGGCCTATTGCATATTTTAGGTTTACACATTTTTATTAATGACAGTACCAAACATACTTCAAATTACAGTGCTTAATACAGATCAGTGTAATCATGCTCATATTGACATTTATTCCTTTAGCTAGAACAGTCATTAAACTTTTCTTATTTTATCCCTTCCCCCCCCCCTTCCCATTGACATAACATAGTAACATAGTAGATGACGGCAGAAAAAGACCTGCACGGTCCATCCAGTCTGCCCAAGAAGATAAATTCATATGTGCTACTTTTTTATTTGTACTGTCCTCTTCAGGGCACAGACCGTATAAGTCTGTCCAGCCCTATCCCCGCCTCCCAACCACCAGCCCCAGCTCAGACCGTATAAGTCTGCCCAGCACTAGCCCCGCCTCCCAACCACCAACCCCGCCTCCCACCACCAGCTCTGGCACAGACCATATAAGTCTGCCCAGCACTATCCCTGCCTCCCACCACTGGCTCTGGCACAGACCGTATAAGTCTGCACAGCACTATCCCCGCTGCCCAACCACCAGCCCCGGCACAAACCGTATAAGTCTGCCCAGCACTATCCCCGCCGCCCAACCACCAGCCCCGGCACAGACTGTATAAGTCTGCCCAGCACTAGTCCCGCCTCCCAACCACCAGCTCTGCCACCCATTCTAGGCTAAGCTCCTGAGGATCCCTTGTCTCCTCATGTCCCCAATGAGTCATTTAGAACACAACATCACTTTACTTCAACCTTTTCGTAACACAGTAGATGTTTACTATTACTTCCGTGTCCCTCCCCTGATAATGGTCTTCCCCCCCAACTCCCTCCTTCCCTTCTCCTCCCCCCCCTTGCCCCCTCTACTTCCTATCCCACAGTGCAATCACTATATATTCATCTATCTGCTACAACAGATTAAGCACCAAGCTCTTCGCCCGCTGTGACAATGTATCTATGTATACTCCCCAAGTTTTTAGGAATTTATTTTTCTTTTTGAATGATCTATTGACTTCCTTCGCTTCCCACATCATCAGCTGGTGAATAAGATTCCGCCAATGCCAATACTCTGGCCCTGTATCAGCCGTCCAGTATTTCAGTATGCATTTCCTGGATAGTAAATTAAGTTTACGAATGAGCATAGTTTCTTCAGGTGTTTTCCCTCTAAGTGACCCAGGCATATCTAGCAGAAGTTGAACAGCAGTTCCTGTCACATCCCGGCCTAATAGGTGCGAAATGTAATTAGTGGTTTTCCCCCAGAACTGCCTGATTATCCTGCACCCCCAAAAGGCATGGTAAAATGTATTCTCTGTTTTGTGACAGAGTCTGCACGTCGGAGAGTTTACCCCTCCAAATTTTGTTGTGCCTGTGACATATATGCGCGGTGTATCACCCTATACGCACACTCTCTAACTTGTGCTCCACTACTCAATTTGGGAATCCCTTTCAAGTGTTGAGCAATATTCCAAGTTACCAGACTAACTCCTAAATATTCTTCCCATCGGCTCTTCAGCTGCGTATAATTGTGGGGGGGGGGGGGGTTGTTCTGCCAAAGTGCTCCATGTATACCTGATATAGGTGGCTCTGCTTCCTGTATTTCCTCAAACACAATTTTCAGCCTTTTCCCCGGTTTCTGTGCTAGTCTGTCCGAGCCTATTGACTCCATGTAGTGTTTCAATTGGTAGTGGGAGTATGTATCCCCCCACCCAGCATTTTCTCTGCTCAGCAGTTGTTCTAGGGATTTTATTTCCCCGTTATCCAGCACCACGTCCCTTAAACACCCCAAACCCCTTTCTTCCCATCTACAGAATGTGCTGTTGTCCATCCCTGGTCTAAACGTAGGGTTCCCCCGAATATGCATTAGTTCTGTAGGTCCCTCCCCTATACCTAAGGTGCCTTGTAACCACCGAAGCACTTTCATCAAGGGCCTCAGCAGTACAGTGGGACCTCATGAGGTTTTATTTGCATAAGTGATTGCATCTTATACGGGTGAAATAGGGCGCTCTCCATATGTGTTGGCGTGTAGTGTGTGGAATCAAAAACCCAATCTCGGATGTATCGCAACAGGCAAGCCATGTTGTAATTTTTCAAGTTGGGCAATTTCATTCCTCCTTGTTTCCAGCCTCCCAACAGCAGATGATACTTCATCTTTGCCTTCTTACTCGCCCAACAAAATTTCACTATCATTCCGTACAATGTTCTTAGGTCTTTACCTTTCAGGTATATTGGAATAGTTTGCATGACATAGAGCCAACGTGGTAAAATAACCATTCGAATAAGGCTTAGTCTCCCTATAAGCGGTAGTGTTAGCGCATTCCAACTTTCTAGTTGCTGGCGAGTCTGTGTTAACAGATTTGGTTGTTGAAATATAAATCTTTTGTTCTAGGTGTCAGCATTATACCCAGGTATCTAAAATTCCCTCTTGCCCAGCGGAGTGGAAATCACCCTGGCCAACACGTTTCCATATCTATATTAATAGCTATAGCTTCTGACTTCTCTAAGTTAAGTTTGAACCCTGAGTAGTCCCCGTATTCATTAAAAACTTCCAGCAAATCTTTCAGGGATTCCACCGGGTTCGTTAGCATTACCAACAAATCGTCTGCAAATGCGGCAAGTTTAAATGTGTGGTTCCCAATTTGGACTCCCCGAATCCCGGTCATGGCGTAGATATTTCTAATTAATGGGTCTAAATATATAGCGAATAGCAGTGGTGATGGTGGGCATCCCTGTCGGGTGCCACACTGTATTCTCAGTTCATCGGTGTAGCTTCCATTGACCACGATTCTGGCAGTGGGCATTGTGTACAATGTTTCGATTGCCTTTAAGTACCAACCTTCAAACCCATAATTTTTTAATGTGTTAAACAAAAATCTCCACTGTACACGGTTGAAGGCCGTTTCGGCGTCGAAACTAATCATAATTGTGGTTCTGAATCCTTTTCAACTTGTTCTAATGCTGTCAGTATGCGGTGAAGATTCTTTGATATGTTCCGTCCTTTGACGAACCCTACTTGCCTATCTAGCACGAGGTTGGGTAATACTCTACTCATGCGATTTGCTAGAATTTTTGCCATTAGCTTTATCTCACAATTTAACAACGATATTGGACGATACGATTCAGGGAGAGTGGGATTTCTCTTTGGTTTAGGAATCAGTATAATCTGAGCAACATTCATATGTCTGGGGAGTTGGCTGCCCTCTACCCAAGCATTAAATGTTTCCGCCAGCACTTGCACAATCTCTCCCCCCAAGATTTTATAAAATTCCACCCGAAGACCGTCCGGGCCCGGAGCTTTACCTTTCTGGCTTGTACCTATTGCCCAATGTACCTCATCTATTGTTATTGGGGCACTCAATTTCTCACGATCATGATCTGTAAGTACTGGGTGTTTCAATTCCTTTAAGTACATGTCGCTATTTAGCCCTTCTTCCTCCTCCCCTGAATATAGTTTTTGATAAAACTCCTTAAAAATTTCTTTAATTTCTGAGTCTGTGTGACATGTTTTGCCCGTTCGATCCTGTAGCATTATAACTGACCTCGACATTTGTTTACGAGCAATTAGTCTCGCCAACATCCTCCCCCCCCCCCTTGTTTCCATGTTTGTACAATTGAAACTTGTAATAGGCCTGCGATTTAGTTTCTCTCTCATGGATAAGGGAGTTTAGGGCCGCCTGTGTTGCCAGTAAGTCTTTCCTCAGTTGTACCGATGGCTGCGCACCGTACTTCTTTCTCAAGGTTTTTATTTGACATTCTAACCTCAATATTTCATTATCTCTTGCTTTTTTGAATTGACTCACAAAGCTAATTATTTCTCCTCTGAGCGTTGCTTTAGCCGCCTCCCAGGATAATACAGGGTCAGCGGCAGCTGTTTCATTATTGTGTTTATACTCTGCCCAGCTATTCTGTAAGTGTTCTTGAAATTTTCTATGGTTAGACAAATATCCAGGGAACATCCACTGCCGTTGTTTCACCCCGTGACCTCCCGGGTTCCAGCTCACCCAGACCTCCGCATGGTCCGAGATGGCGTAAGGACCTATCTGAGTCTCCTGTACTTCCCCCATAAGGGACCGGGACATTAACAGGTAGTCTATCCTGGATTGCGTGTTATGAGCTCGGGATAAATGTGTGTAATCCCTATCCTGGGGGTGCAGGACTCTCCAGATATCCAATAGATCTAACAAAGAGCAAAAATTGGGCAGCCCTCTCTTCAACCATCTCTGCGGCATAGGGGTAGTCTGAGTTTTGTCCATTTGTGTGTCCCAGGGCATATTGAAGTCTCCCCCCAGAATCAAAGGTGTTCTCTCCTATTTTGTCAAGTGATCTAGTAATTTCCGATAGAATTTAGCGTCTATTTGATTTGGTGCATAAATACTTCCCCAGAGGATTTGTCTTCTTTCCACTATTGCTTTACAAAAGATATATCTACCTTCTGGGTCTCTGATCACATTAGATATTTGCCCAACCACACCTTTCCTAAATAACATAGCCACACCACCTTTCTTCCCTTTAGCAGGGGCAGCTATGCATTCCTCTACCCACCACCTCTTAAGCTTTACGTGCTCGGCCTCTGACAGGTGTGTCTCTTGTAAAAGGACTACATCTGCCTGTATCCTTTGCAAGTATTTCAGTATTTTGGAGCGTTTCACAGGAGTATATGCCTCCCACATTCCAGCTAATTATTTTGACCATATCACGTAACACCTGGGCCTATGGCATATATCAAATATTCTGCAACTTTCAAGGTCAGCCACCCCAGCCTGTGGCCAACCTCAGTAGCTTTGGTACTCTGTGTCATAGCATCCATTTCAACATTTTCTATTGTAGGAGCAATTGCACGTCTCCTTCCCTCCCACATGAAAGTAACATCACCCAGCCTATTGGTTCTCATATCCCTCTCTCTCCCCCCTCCCAGTTCCCCTCCCCCCGCCCCCTACTCTCTACCCCGTTCCCCTGATATCTCGTCTCTATGGAACCAGTCGCGAAGCAACAACCCCTCGAACCACCCCTTGTACATTACTTGATTGCTTCTCCCCACCTTTAGTTGCCCTATCCTCTACTGTATTCCCACAACTTTGTTTATCAAGCATTTATACCATATCTTTGTTTTATATTCATGCCCTTCTGTACAGCTTACAGTCATTTAACTTTCAGGCCCTCGTTGCCCCCTTGGCATAATTTACACAGTCCTGCAACACTAACAGCACCATTCAATACGCTTCTGCTTAGTTACATGGAATTGTGATTGTTCTTCATCATACCCATGTGAACAAAAATCAGTGGTTTCTCCCGCTTATTTATTGCATTTGTATCCCACATTCCCCCACCTATTTGCAGGCTCAATGTGGCTTACATAGATTTGATAACATTGTCATAACAGGATATCGGATACAGTTACTAATGTGTAGTGATTAAGGAAGGGGAGAGGGAAGAAGGAAGAGAGTTGTTAGGGTAGTTGTAGAAGGTGTGCGTTCATAATTGAGTGGACTTAGTGAGGTTATGGGTTCTTATTGTAGGCCTTGTTGAAGAAGAATGTTTTCAGAGATTTTCGAAAGTTAGTTGTTTCTTTGATTGCTTTCAGGTCTGTAGGTAATACATTCCTTACAGGCTGTACTGCCGCTCCTACGTTTCTCTCCAATCACTTAAAGTCTTATTGCTCCCCAACTATAAGATATAATCAACCAAAAAAACCTTCAGCATGACCCAGTATTACCAGGAGTTAGGGTTGTGGGACATCTCACATTATCGCCTCAGCTCCAGTGTCCATCTCCAGCTCTTGGCGTTATTTCAGAAACTGCAATCCCTTCAATCCAGGCCTTCTGTATGTCCAGGTTGGTGAAGGTGCTCCCGTCTACATATACAACAACAAGTGCGTTTCTTCTTTGATGTTCTTTATATATCCGCATGGCCTACTGCTGTTCCTTCCCAGCAAAGACTTTGGCAAGCAGGAGGCGTTTCTTTACTCATAGTGCTTGAGCCAAATCCAAGACATCTTAGATGATTACGTCCTCTTAAGCCCTCAGTTAGGTAACGCGTCAGGTAACTTCCTTTCCAGGTTTATTTCCAATCTAATTCCAACTGAAGTCATATATACAATTTCTAACCGGCCGCCACCTTCCTTATATCTGCAGCTTTTCATTCATCACCGTTACTTAGGATGCGTTTTACAAAGTCCTGTGCTTCTGGTAGTGAGGTACATATTTTCACCTCGGATTGATGGAATATTTTCAGCTTTGCTGGGCAAAGCAATGCAAATTTGATCATGTGGTGTACTAACTGGGAGCACACCGGTGTAAATATTTTCCTCTGGGCCACTACTGCAGTGGAATAGTCTTGAAAGCACATAATTCTTTGGCTATTGTAGTTTAATCCATTCCCTGCTCTTATTCTCTGCATTATCAAGGTTTTTTGAGCAAAATTGAGTACCTGGCAGATCACCACTCGGGGTCTGTTATTGTTAGGCCTCACCGGTCCAAGTCTATGTGCCCTCTTTATTGCCAAAGGGCCTATCTCTGCTGGTAGGTGTAGTTCTTTCGTCAGCCATTCTTCTAAGAATGCGCGGAGCTCCCCTTCTTTCAGCGATTCCGGCAGTCCGACGAAGCGCAAGTTATTTCACCGGGACCGGTTTTCGAGGTCCTCCAATTTTTCTGCTTGCTCTTCCAGCTGTTTCAAAAGTCTTGCGTTTTGCTGTTCCATCGCTCCGACCTTGTCTTCTAGCGCTCCAGTTCGGTGTTGAAAGTTGGTCATATCCTGGTTGAACTTTCTAATTTGGAGTCGAGACCCTGCAGTTTTTTGTCTAATATGGCCTCCACTGCACTTTTTTTTGTTGTTGTTACATTTGTACCCCGCGCTTTCCCACTCATGGCAGGCTCAATGCGGCAGGCAATGGAGGGTTAAGTGACTTGCCCAGAGTCACAAGGAGCTGCCTGTGCCGGGAATCGAACTCAGTTCCTCAGTTCCCCAGGACCAAAGTCCACCACCCTAACCACTAGGCCACTCCTCCAAAAATTCTTGTGACTTCTCCGACTATCTCTGTCGCCCACGCGGAGCTAACCGAGGCCCCTGGTGGACTCGCCGGAGCCGCCATCTTGTCGCCGGGCTTTGTTTTCTCTTTATCGCGGCACAATGCTTTGGCGGCCATCGTCTTTCCTTTGTAACTGCCCAGCCTCAGGTTATCTTTATCAGTTGTTCCTGTCGGTTCTGTGGGGTTTAGTTGCCTAAAAGGTGCTTCTTGGCGGGGTTTTGTTCGAAGGAGCACAGAGCAGATTTTTTACAGTCCGCTCGCGTGAATGGCGTCACGTGACTCCCCATTGCACATTTTAAAAAGTACCTGAAACAGGTATACGGGGCTGAGTAAGTCATTGAAATGTTTGAGACTAACATGTGACTTTTTTTCTGGGAATTATTTTAAGGTCCTGGAAAGTTGAGCAAACTAATTATTTTTTAGAGTAATGAGTAGAGGAGAAAAGTCACAGCCTGTATTTTAATTTTGTTTTTATGGTACATTTTATGGATTTATTAAGTTTGTCTTGATTTATTATCTTTTTTAATTGTTATCTGCTTAGAATGTTTAGATAATGCAGAATATCAATAAGTGTTATATTATTGGTGAGAATACCACTAAAACTATTTCTGTATCATCACTGGGTCTTACCTCAGATCACAATGAACTTTTTGATCACTGAATGGGAAAAGAAGAGAATATATTTCAGGTTTAAAAAGATTGGAGAGAACAAACCAGAATTATGTAAACATAATGATTTGATATTATAGATAATATGGTCTACAGTTTATTTTGGGGCATTTTTACTAAAGCTTAGGGGATTCATCGAGGTGTGGTAAAAGTTTGTCCTTTACTGCACCTTGATGCCCTGCGGGATTCAGCAACCTGAGGGATCCTTGTACCACAGACTGCAGAATCCTGGGCCAAGAGAATAACGCTGCTTGTGAGCCACCTCGCAAGACGCATTATTTCCACCATCTGGAAGCATCGGACCACGCAAAGCCGTGGCCTGATGCTCCTGGTCTACAGCTCTGGGTCCCCCCCACCAGGCTCGCCTACCCCCCTAGTACCTACCATAAAGTCTTCATTAGGGGTCTGGGGGAGTCCGCATGGGTTGTTTGGGGGGGTCTCGTCCGGGGGGGGGGGGGATTTGGATAATCTGGGGTCTGGCTGCTGTTCCGGCCACTTTGGTGCAGTAAGCTTTAGTAAAAGGGTCCCTTTCTTTGCTATACCATGGTTTAGAGCTATATAACAATCAAGAATTCAAGTTACTTACCTTTAGCAGATGTTCTCCAAGGACAGCAGGCCAATCATTCTCACAAATGGGTGACATCATCTGAGAGAGCCCAGTGATATGTCTCTTTAAGACACCTTTGGCAGCATCCCACCCTGCATGCGCGGGTGCGTTCCCGCCCAACATGCGAGCACAGGACCAGCAGTCTAGTGATATAGCTGAAAAAGACAACTCCAAGGGGAGGAGGGAAGGTTTATGAGAATCCTTGGCCTGCTGTCCTCAGAGAATACCTCCTACAGGTAAGTAAGCAGCAGCTACCTGGTAACTTACAGTAAGTGGGAGCCCCGCCTGTGTCCCGCCCTTGGTCCTCCCCTGGGTCACCCCCTCTGTAAATACCTGCTACGTAAGTTAAGCGGGTGTTTACTGAATAGCATTTAGCACCATGGAAGGATTTACACTCCTAAGTGCAGACATAGGCACATAAATGCTCGTATTCTAAACAGTTAAGAGCTGAAATGTGAGCGCCTGGGGAACAGAATTGCATTTTAAGTGTTTAATGCACTTAATTATGACTCTACTGGTTAAACCTGTTATAGCTTCTACTGTTAGAAAGGATCTGTAGATCAGTGCTATTCCTCCATCTCTTTTCCCGTTCTGGTCTACTGCATGATTTTGTAGCCTGGTGGACATAGGTCCAGAATAATGGGGTCCTCTTTGTCATTGATCAATGTTTTGTTTAGGAAGGCAAAGCTGAGGTCTTTATCGGTTATCCAGTCTTTTATCATTTCTGATCTGGCATTAAATGTAACCCACTGGTATTGGTAGATAATCAGAAATGGGTTTGGGGGGGGGGGGATGGGGAAGAAGCCAAGGAAGAGTCGAGCGTTACTCGGTACTGGTGATATTTGGCTCCAACATCTGGATAAACTATCTGCATAACTCAGAACAGCAAATTAACTGTCCTAAATTATCCAGAAGGTTATCTAGGCAGCAGTGCAGAATATCACTATTATCCACATAATTATGATTCTTCTCCTTATACCTGAATATTCTTCAATGATATCCAGATAGCGCCAGGGGAGAGTGGAAGGTTATCCGGGTAACAGTGGTGAAAATCACCATTATCCAGATAATTATGACTTTACTCTTTATACCTGAATATTGGTTTATCGTTTATTAACATTTACTAACTCTGCCTTTATCACTAAAGAAAATCTGCGTCAATAAAACTTACCACAAACACAGACGTAGAAACAAAATACTCAGTGGAAAGGCCTCCATCACTCTCACGGGACATGTAACAATTTGTACATATATTACTTGCCGTACTTAAATCAATGAAATTTGTTTTTGTAAAACATAAGTACATAAATACATAAGTATTGACATACTGGGACAGACCGAAGGTCCATCAAGCCCAGCACCCTGTTTCCAACAGTGGCCAATCCAGGTCACAAATACCTGGTAAGATCCCAAAAAAGTACAAAACATTTTATATTACTTATTCTAGAAATAAGCAGTGGATTTTCCCCAAGTCCATTTTAATAATGGTCTATGGGCTTTTCCTTTAGAAAGCCATCCAAACCTTTTTTAAACCCCGCTAAGCTCACTGCTTTTACCACATTTTCTGGCAACAAATTCCAGAGTTTAATTACACGTTAAGTGAACAAATATTTTCTCCGATTCGTAAGGACAAATAAGGGATAAAGGAATTACTAAGGTGAGAATGATAAAACAGACATGGGTATTGAACAAGTGAATAGGGGTTAGAAGCAGCATTAAAAGTTGGGCTATTAGCCTAGATTTGAAGAAGGGCAGAGATGGAGCTTGACGTACTGGCTCAGGAAGTCTATTCCAGGCATAAGGTGCAGCAAGATAAAAGGAACGGAGTCTGGAGTTAGCAGTGGAGGAGAAGGGTGCAGATAAGAGAGATTTACCCAGTGAACAGAGTTCCCAGGGAGGAATGTAGGGAGAGATAAGAGTGGAGAGATACTGAGGAGCTGCAGAGTGAGAGTACTTGTAAGTCAATAAGAGGAGCTTGAACTGTATGAGGAAATGGATAGGAAGCCAGTGAAGTGGCAGATGCATGTGAAAATTATGTCTGCAAATTAGTGCTAATTAGCACCAATTAATTCAATTATAACCCATGATTGGTTGTTAACGCCAATTAGCATCTAATCCACAAATCAAAATACACACATAGACATCCTTATTCTGTAACAGCAAATGCAAATCTGCGCACTGAGAATTAGGGGCATTGTGTGCTCTCTTTCCTGACAGATGCGCGCACCATCGCACACGTACATGAAATTGGGATAAAGTGCTCACTATCTGCAAATAGTAGATATTATGTGTTCTTATTGGCAGAGAACACATCCCTATTAAATAGCACACCTCCCTTTCGGAGTTATTGAATGTAAACTCTTTATTAGCCATTTCGGCTTGGGAAAGCCACTGCTTATGAGAAGGAATGAATCTACTCTTTAGATGTGTCCTGTGTTGACCACTGCTGGAGACAGGACACTGAGCCTGATGGACCTTTGGTCTGACCCACTATGAAACGTCTGACTTGTTATATAAGTTTGGTTTACCTTTTACACCACACTCTGAGCATTGTTGCTTCTCAGATGGATCATACACCATCTTCTGGAACTTAAATTCTTCCACATACTTATTTGATTTAAGCATATTCCACATGAAGCTATGACATCTTTTCATAGCTTCCATCCACCTAAAAAAAAAAGAGTAAATACATGTTTTATCTTACATTAAGTTATGTTATTAAAGATTTATCACCCGCCTACTCCTCAATTTGAGATTGTAGGCGAGAATAAAAGAGATAAAGAAATACTGATACAGGAATCAAGAATTACAAAGACAAATAAAATACAGTAGAATAAAACATCCTAACCAGTTAGCTAAAACAAGCATCGTATCTTGCCAAATTCAGAATGTTACGACAAGAATAATAACATAATTCTGTAGGCAGATTGTCCCACATATTCCCTTCTCATCTAGTTTTTACCACTTCTGCCGGAGTGAGGCATGCCACAGTAATGACAAGACATAAGATTTATAAATTCAATCCCTGAAGTCCTAAGAAAACATGATACGCTTTAGAGGAGGAGCTGAAGAAACTGTTACTTACGAATCAATAAACTCTTCGCTCCCTCTCATAAAATATGATCTTTCAGCTGTGTGGAACAGAAAAACAAGAACTAGTTAACAAAACCTAATCCGCACTTGATTACTAAACAGTCCTAGAGCTGCTGTTTTTAAATCACAGCAGGAATGAGAAAACGTGTTTACAGAAGTCTAACAGAAACTTACGTGTAAAAATCGAAAATACTCCTTTACAATCTGTTCTTTCCATCTCGCAATTCATACTGAATACGGTATATGGTGGCTCATCACCCTAATTAAAGAAAAAAAAAGACAGGAATCAGTAGACTGTTCTAAAGCAGCGGCGTACCAAGGGCGGGGTGGTCCGCCCCGGGTGCACGCCGCTTGGGAGGTGCAGAGAGATTCCCTGCTCCCTCTGCCCCGGAATAGGTTACTTCGTTCCGGGGCAGAGGGAGCAGGGAGCCAGCGGAGCCGAGAGCCGCGTGGCTGCTCCCAGCAACTAAGAATGCACCCCGGGGGGGGGGGGGGGGGGTTATTGTGCAGGGGGGGTGTCATGCTGCTTTGGGGGGGAGGGGTGCGCATCGGCGATCTGCCCCAGGTGGCAGCCGACCTAGGATCGTCACTGTTCTAAATAAACCCCAGTTGGAGTTGGCTGGAGACGGCTGGTTGAATACGATGTCTCGCTATAAAAGTGGAAGGAGGGAAGAGGGTCTCATGCTCAGATGGGTTGCTGTATTGTAATATGCTTGCTTATAATACTGTTTTACTAGGATTATTGGTACATAAGTAATGCCATACTGAGAAAAGACCAAAGGTCCATCGAGCCCAGCATCCTGTCCCTGACAGCGGCCAATCCAGGTCAAGGGCTCCTGGCAAGCTACCCAAACGTACAAACATTTTATTCATGCTATTCCTAAAACTGTGGATTTTTCCCAAGTCCATTTAGTAGCGGTCTATGGACTTGTCCTTTAGGAAACTGTCCAACCCCTTTTTAAACTCTGCCAAGCTAACTGCCTTCACCACTTTCTCTGGCAACGAATTCCAGAGTTTAATTACGCGTTATGGGGAAGAAAAATTTTCTCCTATTTGTTTTAAATTTACTACACTATAGTTTCATTGCATGTCCCCTAGTCCTAGTATTATTGGAAAGCATGAACAGACTCTTCACATCCACGTGTTCCACTGCACTCATTATTTTATATACCTCTATCATGTCTCCCCTCAGCCGTCTCTTCTCCAATCTGAAAAGCCCCAGCCTCCTTAGTCTTTCTTCATAGGGAAGTCGTCCCATCCCCGCAATCATTTTTGTCGCCCTTTGCTGCACCATTTCCAGTTCTACTATATCTTTCTTGAGATACGGTGACCAGAATTGAACACAATACTCAAGGTGCGGTCGCGCCATGGAGCGATACAACGGCATTATAACATCCTCACACCTGTTCTCCATACCTTTCCTAATAATCCCCAACATTCTATTCGCTTTCCTAGCCGCAGCAGCACACTGAGCAGAAGGTTTCAGTGTATTATCAACGACAACACCCAGATCCCTTTCTTGGTCCGTAACTCCTAACGTGGAACCTTGTATGACGTAGCTATAATTCGGGTTCTTTTTTCCCACATGCATCACCTTGCACTTGTTCACATTAAACGTCATCTGCCATTTAGCCGCCCAGTCTCCCAGTCTCGTAAGGTCCTTCTTTAACTTTTCACAATCCTCTCGTGAATTAACGACTTTGAATAACTTTACAGCTTATTTTCGAAAGAGATCGCCAGCCATCTTCCGACACAAATCGGGAGATGGCCGGCCATTTCCTAAAACCGGCCAAATCGGTATAATCGAAAGCTGATTTTTGGACACACTCACCGGCATTCCGTTGCGGAGGCGGCCAAACTTCAAGGGGGCGTGTCAGCAGGGTAGCAAAGGCGGGACGTGGGCGTGCTTACGAGATGGCCGGCTTCAGCTGATAATGGAAAAAAGAAAACCGGTGATGATGAGCATTTGGCCGGTTTTACTTGGTCTATTTATTTTATTTATTTATTTATTTGTAGCATGCTTACATTTGCCGTAATGGCGGTTGCCATTTCCGGGTAGCAGAATTACAAATGGACTTGCGTTAAGGTACATACATACATGGTAACATACATGGATTATGATATATATGGGACAGATCATAGTATACATACATGGTGAAGAAGAATACTTTATGGTAATGCTTAAAGGTTCCTGAGTAATAAATTGGATTGTGACATATTAGGTCTTCGACTATAAAGAGTTCCTATTCGACATAAGATTTATGGTGGTAGTGCTTGATCATTGAAAGCAAAGAGGTTAATCAGTCATGTTATAAAAGTTCGGTTTTGTAAGGATTGTGTATAATGTTGTTGTTTAGTATTTAAGATGGATGTTTATTGTATATCTTCTTGAAAAGATCTGTTTTCAATACCCTTCGGAACATGGTTAGGTCTTTCATTGTCTTTATGGTCTTCGGTAGTGCATTCCATAGTTGCGTGCAGATGTATGAGAAGCTGGTCGCATATGTGGATTTATATTTTAGCCCTTTACAGTTAGGGTATTGGAGATTGAGGAATGTTCGTGATGATCTTTTTGCGATCCTAATAGGTAAGTCTATGAGGTCCGACATGTAGGTCGGGGCTTCCCCATAGACGATTTTGTGGACCAGGGTGCAAACTTTGAATGCAATTCGTTCTTTTAGTGGGAGCCAGTGTAGTTTTTCTCTTAGGGGTTTGGCGCTTTCGTATTTCGCTTTCCCAAATATCAGTCTGGCTGCTGTGTTTTGTGCGGTTTGAAGCTTCTTGATGATTTGTTCTTTGCATCCGGCATAAATGGCATTGCAGTAGTCTAGATGACTTAGTACCATTGATTGTACTAGGCTGCGGAATATTTCTCTTGGGAAGAAAGGTTTGATTCTTTTACGTTTCCACATTGAGTAGAACATTTTCTTTGCTGTATTTTTCGCATGGTCTTCAAGTGTGAGATTTTGGTCAATAGAGTATTTTCAGGCTGTTTGAGACTGGAAGTGTGTAGTCTGGGGTGTTTATGGTATTGGTTTTGTTTGTATTGTATGGTGAGGACAGGATGGTGAGGACAGGATGGTGAGGACAGGGTGAGACATTGTGTTTTTTCTGCATTTAGCTTTAGTTGGAATGCGTCCGCCCATGAATTCATTATTTGGATGCTGTGTGTGATTTCATTTCTGATTTTGGTTATGTCTTGTTTGAACGGGATGTATATCATGACATTGTCTGCACAGATGTAAAGGTTGAGTCCTTGGTTCGATAGCGATTTGGCTAAAGGTGTCATCATTAGATTGAAAAGGGTTGGTGAGAGCGGTGATCCTTGTGGTACTCCACATTCAGGTTTCCATGGTGTTGATGTTTTTGAGTTTGAAATCACTTGATAAGTTCTTGCTGTTAAGAAGCCTTTAAACATAGTAAATGATGAAATGACAGCAGAAAAAGACCTGCATGGTCCATCCAGTCTGCCCAACAAGATAAACTCATATGTGCTACTTTTTGTGTATACCCTACTTTGATTTGTACCTGTCCTCTTCAGGGCACAGACCGTATAAGTCTGCCCAGCACTATCCCCGCCTTCCTCCACCGGCTCTGCCACCCAATCTCGGCTAAGCTCCTTAGGATCCATTCCTTCTGAACAGGATTCCTTTATGTTTATCCCACGCATGTTTGAATTCTGTTACCGTTTTCATTTCCACCACCTCCCGCGGGAGGGCATTCCAAGCATCCACTACTCTCTCCGTGAAAAAATACTTCCTGGCATTTTTCTTGAGTCTGCCCCCCTTCAATCTCATTTCATGTCCTCTCGTTCTACCGCCTTCGCACCTCCGGAAAAGATTCGTTTGCGGATTAATATTTTTCAAATATTTGAACGTCTGTATCATATCACCCCTGTTTCTCCTTTCTTCCAGAGTATACATGTTCGGGTCATCAAGTCTCTCCTCATACGTCTTGTAACGCAAATCCCTTACCATTCTCGTAGCTTTTCTTTGCACCGCTTCAATTCTTTTTACATCCTTCGCAAGGTACGGCCTCCAAAACTGAACACAATACTCTAGGTGAAAGAGTGACAAGATATTCTCGCAGGGGTTTCCTCTCGCTTGCAAAACATGACAAAACCGGCAGTTGAATTTGAAAGAGTGACAAGAAATCCTCTCAACAAAACCTTCTATGCCACCCTGGACTGGATGCCTTCGGGGGCAGGAAAT
Source organism: Microcaecilia unicolor (assembly GCF_901765095.1). Taxonomy (NCBI): domain Eukaryota; kingdom Metazoa; phylum Chordata; class Amphibia; order Gymnophiona; family Siphonopidae; genus Microcaecilia; species Microcaecilia unicolor. The sequence continues at coordinate 9,804,651 of NC_044032.1, read as the reverse complement.
TTTCTCTGCAGTGCCCAGGTAAAATTATATATATTATAAAATGGTAGTGGGCTTCTGGGTGGGGGTGGGCTCTTCAGTGCTCAGGCAAAAAAAAAACCCCTTTTGTTGGGCACCTGGGTGCAGATGGCGGATTGTGAAGGGCAAGGCTGATGCCATGCTAAAAGGAGGGATGTGGGGGTTTAGGATTGGGCAGAGCTGATCCCGGGCTATAGGGAAGGATGTGGAGGTAAGGAAGGGCTGATGCCAATCTAGAGGGAGAGATGGAGGGTGGAGGGAAGGGCAGGGCTGATGCTGCGCTAGAGGGAGGTATTATCCCAAGAAATACTACTCATACCTATATACATAGTGCCCACCTGTCACATCTGTGGTCGTGACCACCCTCAGACTTACCTTGTTTCTGGGGGTCAGCTTCGTAGCTGGCTCCTGTTTCTTCTGTCTGTCCTTTCTGAGCTAGCTCTGGCTCCCTGTGCTGGCTGCATCCAGCAGCATGACACTAATTGCTTCACTATACTGTACCTGTGGGTATTGCCTGGGTTAGCTCTCTCTCTGTGTGCTGGCTGCTTCCAGCATGACTCTAATTGCTTCACTACATTGCACCTGGGTGTGGGAAGCCTCTCTGTGTTTCACGGTGCTTTCTGCCTGCTCCTTGGTTTGTGCTCCTCTCCCCCGCTGGTGGCCAAAGCCAGTGGATGCTATAGGTTGTCTTGCTGTTCCTACCCATTCCAGACTTTAGCCCTGTCCGGTCCGGTTCTTTCAGGCTGCCAGACTTGTCTCTCTTGTTTGTGCCTGAACAGCCTCCGTAGTTACTTAGAGATTGCTGCAGCTGCGCCTCAGGTGTTGAAGGGCTTTATTAAGCACTTAGAGACTGCAGCCTTTCCCTTTGCATCATCTAAGGTCCTTGGTATGTTAGAGTGCTCTGTGCACTGCTACATTGTCCAGTTCAGTGTGAGTTCCTAGCGTGTGACTAGCTAGCTTGGGCATAGCTTTGCTTGTTAGCTTGTGTACAGCTTTTCTAGTTCTCCTGTGTTTTGCTTAGTGTGAGTTTTAGCTTGTGACTAGTTAGCTTGGGCATAGCTTTCTTGTTAGCTTGTGTACAGCTTACTAGTTCTTTTTGTGTTTAGCTTCTGGTTTTCCCCTGTGTGTTTTCCTTTGCTTCTGGAGCTTCAGCCCTAGTCCTGTCCTTTGCCAGTACTCCTTGCTACTGGAGCTCCAGCCCTAGTCTTGCTACTTCATCTGAACCCAGATATTCTCTGCCTGCTGCCTGTCTCTGACTATTGCCCGAACCCAGATATTCTCTGCTTGCTGCCTGTCGCTGACTATTGCCTGAACCCAGATATTCTCTGCCTGCTGCCCATCTCTGACTATTGCCTGAACCCAGATATTCTCTGCTTGCTGCCTGTCTCTGACTAATGCCTGAACCCAGATATTCTCTGCCTGCTGCCCGTCTCTGACTATTGCCTGAACCCCGATATTCTCTGCTTGCTGCTTGACCTGACCATTGCCTGACTCTGACTACTCTCTGCCTGCTGCCTGACCCGACTACTGCCTGAACCCGGATATTCTCTGCCTGTGGCCAGACCTATTGCCGGAACCTGGACATTCCCTGCCTGTCTGCCTTGCTTTCGCCTAGGTGCCTGGGGTCACTTCTGTATCCTGATTCCTGTTGTTCCTGCTTGCTAGTTCCAGTTCCAGTTTTCCTGTAAGCCCTACCGGCTGCCCGAACCTGAGGGCTCAACCCTTGGGTAACGGTGGCTAAGCGTAGGTGAAGCCTAGGTCCAGTGTGCTCCTGTCCAGCGGGTTCTGGTCCCGTGTGTTCCAGTCCATTGGGCTCCACTCCAGTGTGTACCAGTCCAGTGGGTTCCAGTCCAATGCGCACCCGTCCGGTGCGTTCCAGTCCTGTGTATTCCAGTGCAGATCTCCAGTCCGGGGTTCCAGTCCAGCCTTGCCTCGTCTCTGCTTTGAAGGTGACCTTGCCTGCCACTGCTGCTCCACGGTAGTGGTCCAAGGGCTCACAACCCAGTACTTCCAGGGAAGAAGCCTGACACCACCCATATTAGCTCTGGGCCCACCCAAAATGTCAAGTCTGGCTACGCCACTGCATGGAAGTCTCAGGGGCCACGATCGGCCTCCAGGTCTTGCATTTCAGTTGTATAGCCTAAGGATTGAAAAACTACCTCAGAACTGTAACTGTTTTGCACTTAATTTTAGTAAAGAAACAGTCTCTGAATTATCTGTTTGAAGACTTCTGAGCCAGGGCCTTGAAGGGATATCCTTTCCCCCCATGGAGAATCTGCAGTCTCTCTAAGGGGGTCTTATACTAAAGTTTGGCTCGAGTTGTCTTCAGCAGGGACCATTTTATTCCTTTTTGCCCTGCTGCAGATAACTCAAGCTAAGTTTTAGTAAAAGACCCCCTAAATTATCTGTTTGAAAGACTTCTGAGCCAGGGCCTTGAAGCGATATCCTTTTCCCCCATGGAGAATCAGCTCCCTTGGAGAAGACCTCCTTTCCCCCCATGGAGAATCTGCAGTCTCTGAATTATCTGTTTGAAAGATTTCTGAGCCAGGGCCTTGAAGGGATATCCTTTCCCTCCATGGAGAATCTGCAGTCTCTGAATTACCTGTTTGAAAGATTTCTGAGCCAGGGCCTTGAAGGGATATCCTTTCCCTCCATGGAGAATCTGCAGTCTCTGAATTATCAGTTTGAATGACTTCTGACTATTTTATATTTCAACGTTTTTATTGAAAACAGTGTACAGAAAAAAAGGAAATGAAATACTTCAATATACTGTTTCTCAATTCAAAAAACATCCATGAACATAACTTTGCTGTATTACATAGCTTTTCTAACTGTCTCCAAGTTTTCCCTTACCCCCCCCCCCACCCTCCCATCCTCCCCCCTTGTTTATCTCACTCATGTTAGTTACCATACAGTGTCATGATGAAACAATATACCATTACAAAGTATTAACAACAAGGCTTCGACCTTTCTGTGTCATTTTGTCTAAGTAGCATCCCCATACTTTAAGAAATCGCACTTTCCTTTTACAATATCCTTTCACCTCTTTCGCCTCCCACACCAGCAGCTGGTGCACCTGGTTACGCCAATGCCAGTAAGAAGGCGGTGTGGCTACTGTCCAACATTGCATTATACATTTCTTGGCCACCAGACATAATTTACGATACAGTAATGTTTTATCGGCATTTAGTCTTAATGGTGGTTCTTTCAGATCTAATACCAATTGTAGTGCATTCATGTTTATTCTAGTACCCAGCACACATGTCAAGTAAATAACTATTTGTCTCCAATATCTCTGTATTACTACGCAACCCCACAGCGTGTGAAATAAAGAATTATCATATAAATTGCATTTCAAGCAAAGAGCTGTCTCAATGCCCCCAGATTTATATAGCTGAACTTGAGTAAAGTAGGCTCTATGAAGAATCCGGTACGCACATTCCCTGTAAGCTGCTCCCCCTATTATTCTTGGTATATCTTTTATCTGTGCAATAATGTCCCAAGATTCCAGATTGTGACCCACATCCTTTTCCCATTTCTTTCTAATCTGGGTCAGCTCTTTCCCCGGAGCTATCCCCCATAGTTTCTGATGTATATGAGATATGGATGGAGCATTTTCAGAAATCTCATCAAAAAATTTTTCAATGTTTTTCCCCAATTTACGATGCAATGCTTCTTTATCTAAAGTTTGTATATAGTGTTTAAGTTGACAATGTGCGTACTTGTCACCCCATCCCTGCTCACCCTGAGCCAACAACTGCGGTAACAGTATTATGTCCCCCATTCTCTCCCAATACATCTGCTAGCGAGTCACTCCTAGCTGTGCCCATCTGTCAAAAGTTTTGTTTTCCAGCCCTGGCACAAATGCAGGATTGCCTCTTATATTTATGTGATCAGTCACTCTTGGATCTCCACCCATTAATGTCCCAAAGAACCTCCACGCTGCTCTGATGGAATTAAGCAGCACATTATGTCTTAGTCTATGTGGAATCTTTTTTTTCTGTAAGTGAGCTAGTGTTATACCATGATATGGATTATACAACGCTTCTTCTATCTCTAAAGGTGTATGTTCCTGGGAGTGAAATAGCCAATCTCGCACCTGCCGCAACAGACATGCCATATTATAATATTTAATATTGGGTATTCCCAATTCCCCTTGTCTCCATCCACCCAACATATATTTCAACTGCATCCTAGCTCGTTTTTTGGCCCAACAAAATCTGGACACCAAGCGATACAAACATTTTATATCCTTCTGTAGTAACACTATGGGCAGGATCTGTAATGTATAGAGCCATCTCGGCAATATCACCATTTTGATGAGGCCGATCCTCCCCGTTAAGGACAGTGTTAAGGTGCCCCATGAATCCAACTGCCGAGCTGTCTGCTCCAGTAGTCTGGTGACATTTAAATTATAATCCTCTCGGTTTGATCGGCAGTAAAATCCCTAAATATGTAAAATAATTTGTCGCTCGTTTCAATGGAAAGCCATCCGGCCAGATAGTTTGGATATCTAGATTTATTGCAAGAGCTTCAGATTTGTCTATGTTTAGTTTAAAGCCCGAATAGTCTCCATATTCCCGAAATATCTCCAAAAGATACTGTAAAGTCTCCTTCGGTTTTGTAATTATCACTAATAAGTCATCAGCGAATGCAGCAAGTTTAAATTCTTGATTTCTAACCTGTATCCCAGAGATCGCTTTGCAATCACATATGTCTCTAATTAAAGGATCCAATTGGAGCGCAAATAAGAGGGGTGACAGTGGGCACCCTTGCCTAGTACCCCTACCAATTTGAATTTCACCCGATACATTACCGTTTACCAGAACCTGCGCTCTAGGTAGGTAATACAGCGCTCTAATCGCTTGTATAAAGCTACCCTGAAATCCGTACTTCTCTAGCACCGAGTACAGAAAGGGCCACTCCACTCTATCAAATGCTTTTTCAGCATCGAAGCTTATCATTAAAGCCTGGTCATGGGAGTGGCCCAATCCTTCCAACGACGCTATAATTCTCCTCAAATTTTTGGTGATTGATCTTCCTTGCACGAATCCTACCTGAGCCGTATGAATAAGATGGGGTAGTACCCTGCCTAATCTATTTGCTAAAATTTTGGCAAATAATTTGGCTTCTTGATTAATTAAGGAGATGGGTCTATAAGAAGTTACTAGCTTTTCATCTCTTTTGGGTTTAGGGAATACCACCATCCGGGCCAAGTTTAAATGTGCAGGCATCTTGCCACTTTCCATCCATTCATTGAACACTTTGACCAATGTAGGGACTACCGAGTCTCCCATTAACTTATAAAATTCTGCTTTGTATCCATCAGGGCCAGGGGCTCTGCCTGACTTACTCTGAGCTATCACCCAAGCCACCTCGTCTGCACTAATTTTGGCATTTAATTGATTACAATCACTAAGTTGTAATTTCGGGGTCTGAACCCCACCCAAGTACATCTCTCCTGAAAGTCCCTCTTGTTCTGATGCTTTATAGAGACTTTGATAATATGTTTGGAACGCTAATCTAATCTCTTGATTGGAGTGGAGACAATTCCCCTTCTTAGTTTTAATAGCTGTTACAGTCCTTGAGGCATATTTTGATGCAATAAGTCTAGCTAGGTATTTGCCTCCTTTGTTCCCATATCGATATAGCTGAAACCGATAATAGGCTTGTGATTTCAATTCTCTATCATGCAAAAGTGAGTTCAGGGTTGTTTGTAATTCCATCACCTCTTGTCTGATCCTAGTACTTGGGGTTGAACCATATTGTCTATTCAATTTAACCAGTTGCCTTTCAAGCCGCACAATTTCTCTATCTCTTGCACGTTTATATTGGGTGACATAACTTATTATTTCTCCTCTTAAAACTGCTTTCGCGGCTTCCCAGAAATTAGTGGTACTCCCTACCGACCCCTCATTGAAATGTTTATACTCAGTCCACTTATTTTGTAAGTATTCCCCAAACCGTGCATCTCTTAGCAAGTAAGCTGGAAACGTCCAACTTTTTAATTTGTCTTCCTCCTCTCCCCCACTCCAGCCCATTCGTATCACCGAATGATCCGATATAACGCAGGGATCTATATGTGCCTCTGTAATGTCTGTGAGTAGTGTGCGGGAAGCAAGCAAATAGTCAATTCTAGCCGAGGTGCCATGTGCTCTAGATTGATGTGTATATTCCTTTTCTAGTGGATGCAGTGTCCTCCAGGTGTCGACTAGCTCAAGCGTGGTGCAAAAGTCAGGCAAACCCCTAGTGCTTATCCTTCTTAAATCAGTTGGGGGGTGTGATCTATCTAGTATAGGATCCCAGGTCATATTAAAATCGCCTCCTAATATCATAGGCAATGTTTCTAGCTGCATGAGCTGTTTAAGCATTTTCTTATAGAATTTTACATCTATTATGTTAGGAGCATAAATGCTACCCAAAATTAATTTTTGTCGATTCAGAGTAACAATGCAGAAAACAAATCTACCTTCCGGGTCTCGTATTGTTTTGTGCACCTGAATTGCTATCCCTTTTCTAAAAAGTATTGCCACCCCACCTTTACGCCCCACAGCCGCAGTTGCAACACAGTCTGCAACCCACCAGTGTGTTCAATATCTGACAAGTGCGTTTCTTGTAGCATCACTATATCGATTCCAATGCGCTTAAGGTGTCGCAAAATCTTAGAGCACTTGATGGGGGAGTGAATACCTCCTACATTCCAAGATGCTACCTTAATCTATTAACTTCCGGTATTCAGCCTATTTATCCCCAAGATATCTTTTACATTTGAGAGAGACCAGCCCAGCCTCCAGCCTCCCTCATGTGAATACCAGGCTCTAACAGGCTTCAGCCTTCGTTTACATGACACTGAATAAATCAATCCCCATCTACCCAACCCCCATTTTGACCCAATCTCCCCCCTCCCTAACCCTCTTAGTTCCCCCCGTCTAGTCCCTTCCATTCCCTAAGGAATCAGGTCACTTACAACGCCCCTACTCCTCTTTCCATGATATTTCTTGCTCATCAATATTCGTCTAACGACTATGACAGATTATTCCTGTATGTTCCCCTCCAATCAACCCCCCTCCATTCAGTGTTTCCTTTCTCCTTCCAAATAAAGTAGATGAACCTAAACCACATCAACTGCCCTATTACATGTTCAGTCCTCTCTGTCCAGCCCACAACCACCCCTATCGGGTATTTTATCTTCCCAAACAGTGAGCTATACTTTCATCACTTAACAACAGTTTGTTTTAGTTTCTTTCATTTATATCAGGATGTTTAGAATTTGCAACGCTGGTCTCAGTGAGCAGGATAGTGTTCAAACAGTGTCAGTGCACCAACAATTGTCCAAATGGTAATCCAGCTCTCCCTTTAATTTATCAGGATCTCATATCCTTCCTATACAGCGTCACCAATATCCTAGCAATGCCCGCCAACCATATTGTCTTCCATTCAATTCTCATGCTCATCAATACTTTATATAAATTCAATGTCTCAATTAGGGTTCTTTTTCAGTAGACGTTCACATAAAAAGAACATCTTACCATACTATATCCAATCTACGTGGGTTTCCTCTGGGCGGTCGTTTCTCATGTTCAATATCTTCCAAGGTGATTTGTAATCCAAAGTTCTATAGCAGTTCTGTGTATTACATCGCCAACATTATTGACCCGTTGCCATCTGTTGTACAAACAATTGCGCCTCCTCCACTGAAGTAAACAGCTTTGTTCCCGATTGATGATTAATCCTCAATTTTGCCGGGTAAAGCAGCGCAAATTTGACTTTCCGATTGACGAGTTCGGAGCAGACTGGCGAAAACTTTTTTCTTTGCGCTGCCACCGCTGACGAATAGTCTTGGAAACAGAGCACTCTACGATTCCCACTGTGCAGCTCTTTTCCACTTCGCAAGGCTTGTAGAATCGCGTTTTTATGAGCAAAATTAAGAATTTTACAAATGACCACACGTGGTCTTCCTTCCACCGTCTGCTTTAGGCCCAAGCGATGTGCCCTTTCAATTTTCAGCGGGCCCAGTGCCTCCGGCAATTCAAGCTCATCTGCTAGCCACGTTTCAAGATATCTGCTCAAGTCACGATCTCCTTGCCCCTCCGCCAGACCTACTATGCGAAGATTATTCCGTCTGGATCTGTTTTCTAAGTCTTCCAACTTTTCGTCATACGAGGCAAGTGTTTTTTTCAACTGACTGACTTCTGATTCTAATATTCCGACTCGATCTTCGGTATCACTAGCTCGTTGTTGGTAATTTGTCATATCCAGTTGAATCTGAGTTACACTACTGTGTAGCGATTCTAATTTAGTGTCCAGCGAGCTGAGTTTTTTTTTCAAGTATGGCTTCTAGGGCCTGTGTGACTTCACCTACGATCTCGGCGGCCCATGCGGATCCAACCGCTGATGTTCCTGGGCTCGCCGGCGCCGCCATTTTGTCCTCAGTCGATCGACTCTTATCTTTCTCTTTTCGAGCGTATTTTGTCGCCATAATCTTTTAAAGAGGTGATCAGGGGATCTCCTGTCGTTTCAATGATCTTTCCTCTCACGGGTGGCAGTTTGAAAGTTCTTTTGAGCGAGTTTAGTAGCTCGATTCTTGAGGAGAAGGCAGGAGCAATCTTTTTAGCGTCTGCTCCTGTGCATAGCGTCACGTGACCTCCGTCTGCTGACTATTTTATTCCTTTTTGCCCTGCTGCAGATAACTCAAGCTAAGTTTTAGTAAAAGACCCCCTAAATTATCAGTTTGAATGACTTCTGAGCCAGGGCTTTGAAGGGATTTCCTTTCCCTCCATGGAGAATCTGCAATCTCTGAATTATCTGTTTGAATGACTTCTGAGCCAGGGCCTTGGAGGGATTTCCTTTCCCTCCATGGAGAATCTGCAATCTCTGAATTATCAGTTTGAATGACTTCTGAGCCAGGGCCTTGGAGGGATTTCCTTTCCCTCCATGGAGAATCTGTAATCTCTGAATTACCTGTTTGAAGACTTCTGAGCCAGGGCCTTGAAGCGATATCCTTTTCCCCCATGGAGAATCAGCTCCCTTGGAGAAGACCTCCTTTCCCCCCATGGAGAATCTGCAGTCTCTGAATTATCTATTTGAAAGATTTCTGAGCCAGGACCTTGAAGGGATATCCTTTCCCTCCATGGAGAATCTGCAGTCTCTGAATTACCTGTTTGAAAGATTTCTGAGCCAGGGCCTTGAAGCGATATCCTTTTCCCCCATGGAGAATCAGCTCCCTTGGAGAAGACCTCCTTTCCCCCCATGGAGAATCTGCAGTCTCTGAATTATCAGTTTGAATGACTTCTGACCATTTTATTCCTTTTTGCCCTGCTGCAGATAACTCAAGCTAAGTTTTAGTAAAAGACCCCCTAAATTATCAGTTTGAATGACTTCTGAGCCAGGGCTTTGAAGGGATTTCCTTTCCTTCCATGGAGAATCTGCAATCTCTGAATTATCTGTTTGAATGACTTCTGAGCCAGGGCCTTGGAGGGATTTCCTTTCCCTCCATGGAGAATCTGTAATCTCTGAATTACCTGTTTGAAGACTTCTGAGCCAGGGCCTTGAAGCGATATCCTTTTCCCCCATGGAGAATCAGCTCCCTTGGAGAAGACCTCCTTTCCCCCCATGGAGAATCTGCAGTCTCTGAATTATCTATTTGAAAGATTTCTGAGCCAGGACCTTGAAGGGATATCCTTTCTCCCCATGGAGAATCTGCAATCTCTGAATTATCTGTTTGAAAGACTTCTGAGCCAGGGCCTTGGAGGGATTTCCTTTCCCTCCATGGAGAATCTGCAGTCTCTGAATTATCTATTTGAAAGATTTCTGAGCCAGGGCCTTGAAGCGATATCCTTTTCCCCCATGGAGAATCAGCTCCCTTGGAGAAGACCTCCTTTCCCCCCATGGAGAATCTGCAGTCTCTGAATTATCAGTTTGAATGACTTCTGACCATTTTATTCCTTTTTGCCCTGCTGCAGATAACTCAAGCTAAGTTTTAGTAAAAGACCCCCTAAATTATCAGTTTGAATGACTTCTGAGCCAGGGCTTTGAAGGGATTTCCTTTCCCTCCATGGAGAATCTGCAATCTCTGAATTATCTGTTTGAATGACTTCTGAGCCAGGGCCTTGGAGGGATTTCCTTTCCCTCCATGGAGAATCTGCAATCTCTGAATTATCTGTTTGAATGACTTCTGAGCCAGGGCCTTGGAGGGATTTCCTTTCCCTCCATGGAGAATCTGCAATCTCTGAATTATCTGTTTGAATGACTTCTGAGCCAGGGCCTTGGAGGGATTTCCTTTCCCTCCATGGAGAATCTGTAATCTCTGAATTACCTGTTTGAAGACTTCTGAGCCAGGGCCTTGAAGCGATATCCTTTTCCCCCATGGAGAATCAGCTCCCTTGGAGAAGACCTCCTTTCCCCCCATGGAGAATCTGCAGTCTCTGAATTATCTATTTGAAAGATTTCTGAGCCAGGGCCTTGAAGGGATATCCTTTCCCTCCATGGAGAATCTGCAGTCTCTGAATTACCTGTTTGAAAGATTTCGGAGCCAGGGCCTTGAAGCGATATCCTTTTCCCCCATGGAGAATCAGCTCCCTTGGAGAAGACCTCCTTTCCCCCCATGGAGAATCTGCAGTCTCTGAATTATCTATTTGAAAGATTTCTGAGCCAGGACCTTGAAGGGATATCCTTTCTCCCCATGGAGAATCTGCAGTCTCTGAATTATCTGTTTGAAAGACTTCTGAGCCAGGGCCTTGAAGGGATATCCTTTCCCTCCATGGAGAATCTGCAGTCTCTGAATTACCTGTTTGAAAGATTTCTGAGCCAGGGCCTTGAAGCGATATCCTTTTCCCCCATGGAGAATCAGCTCCCTTGGAGAAGACCTCCTTTCCCCCCATGGAGAATCTGCAGTCTCTGAATTATCTATTTGAAAGATTTCTGAGCCAGGACCTTGAAGGGATATCCTTTCTCCCCATGGAGAATCTGCAATCTCTGAATTATCTGTTTGAAAGACTTCTGAGCCAGGGCCTTGAAGGGATATCCTTTCCCTCCATGGAGAATCTGCAGTCTCTGAATTACCTGTTTGAAAGATTTCTGAGCCAGGGCCTTGAAGCGATATCCTTTTCCCCCATGGAGAATCAGCTCCCTTGGAGAAGACCTCCTTTCCCTCCATGGAGAATCTGCAGTCTCTGAATTATCTATTTGAAAGATTTCTGAGCCAGGACCTTGAAGGGATATCCTTTCTCCCCATGGAGAATCTGCAATCTCTGAATTATCTGTTTGAAAGACTTCTGAGCCAGGGCCTTGAAGGGATATCCTTTCCCTCCATGGAGAATCTGCAGTCTCTGAATTACCTGTTTGAAAGATTTCTGAGCCAGGGCCTTGAAGCGATATCCTTTTCCCCCATGGAGAATCAGCTCCCTTGGAGAAGACCTCCTTTCCCCCCATGGAGAATCTGCAGTCTCTGAATTATCTATTTGAAAGATTTCTGAGCCAGGACCTTGAAGGGATATCCTTTCCCTCCATGGAGAATCTGCAGTCTCTGAATTACCTGTTTGAAAGATTTCTGAGCCAGGGCCTTGAAGCGATATCCTTTTCCCCCATGGAGAATCAGCTCCCTTGGAGAAGACCTCCTTTCCCCCCATGGAGAATCTGCAGTCTCTGAATTATCTATTTGGAAGATTTCTGAGCCAGGACCTTGAAGGGATATCCTTTCCCCCCATGGAGAATCTGCAGTCTCTGAATTATCTATTTGAAAGATTTCTGAGCCAGGACCTTGAAGGGATATCCTTTCTCCCCATGGAGAATCTGCAGTCTCTGAATTATCAGTTTGAATGACTTCTGACCATTTTATTCCTTTTAGCCCTGCTGCAGATAACTCAAGCTAAGTTTTAGTAAAAGACCCCCTAAATTATCAGTTTGAATGACTTCTGAGCCAGGGCTTTGAAGGGATTTCCTTTCCCTCAATGGAGAATCTGCAATCTCTGAATTATCTGTTTGAATGACTTCTGAGCCAGGGCCTTGGAGGGATTTCCTTTCCCTCCATGGAGAATCTGTAATCTCTGAATTACCTGTTTGAAGACTTCTGAGCCAGGGCCTTGAAGCGATATCCTTTTCCCCCATGGAGAATCAGCTCCCTTGGAGAAGACCTCCTTTCCCCCCATGGAGAATCTGCAGTCTCTGAATTATCTATTTGAAAGATTCTGAGCCAGGACCTTGAAGGGATATCCTTTCCCCCCATGGAGAATCTGCAGTCTCTGAATTATCTATTTGAAAGATTTCTGAGCCAGGACCTTGAAGGGATATCCTTTCTCCCCATGGAGAATCTGCAATCTCTGAATTATCTGTTTGAAAGACTTCTGAGCCAGGGCCTTGAAGGGATATCCTTTCCCTCCATGGAGAATCTGCAGTCTCTGAATTACCTGTTTGAAAGATTTCTGAGCCAGGGCTTTGAAGGGATTTCCTTTCCTTCCATGGAGAATCTGCAATCTCTGAATTATCTGTTTGAATGACTTCTGAGTCAGGGCCTTGGAGGGATTTCCTTTCCCTCCATGGAGAATCTGTAATCTCTGAATTACCTGTTTGAAAGATTTCTGAGCCAGGGCCTTGAAGGGATATCCTTTCCCTCCATGGAGAATCTGCAGTCTCTGAATTACCTGTTTGAAAGATTTCTGAGCCAGGGCCTTGAAGCGATATCCTTTTCCCCCATGGAGAATCAGCTCCCTTGGAGAAGACCTCCTTTCCCCCCCATGGAGAATCTGCAGTCTCTGAATTATCAGTTTGAATGACTTCTGACCATTTTATTCCTTTTAGCCCTGCTGCAGATAACTCAAGCTAAGTTTTAGTAAAAGACCCCCTAAATTATCAGTTTGAATGACTTCTGAGCCAGGGCTTTGAAGGGATTTCCTTTCCCTCCATGGAGAATCTGCAATCTCTGAATTATCAGTTTGAATGACTTCTGAGCCAGGGCCTTGGAGGGATTTCCTTTCCCTCCATGGAGAATCTGCAGTCTCTGAATTACCTGTTTGAAAGATTTCTGAGCCAGGGCCTTGAAGCGATATCCTTTTCCCCCATGGAGAATCAGCTCCCTTGGAGAAGACCTCCTTTCCCCCCATGGAGAATCTGCAGTCTCTGAATTATCAGTTTGAATGACTTCTGACCATTTTATTCCTTTTTGCCCTGCTGCAGATAACTCAAGCTAAGTTTTAGTAAAAGACCCCCTAAATTATCAGTTTGAATGACTTCTGAGCCAGGGCTTTGAAGGGATTTCCTTTCCCTCCATGGAGAATCTGCAATCTCTGAATTATCTGTTTGAATGACTTCTGAGCCAGGGCCTTGGAGGGATTTCCTTTCCCTCCATGGAGAATCTGCAATCTCTGAATTATCAGTTTGAATGACTTCTGAGCCAGAGCCTTGGAGGGATTTCCTTTCCCTCCATGGAGAATCTGCAATCTCTGAATTATCAGTTTGAATGACTTCTGAGCCAGGGCCTTGGAGGGATTTCCTTTCCCTCCATGGAGAATCTGCAATCTCTGAATTATCTGTTTGAATGACTTCTGAGCCAGGGCCTTGGAGGGATTTCCTTTCCCTCCATGGAGAATCTGCAATCTCTGAATTATCAGTTTGAATGACTTCTGAGCCAGGGCCTTGGAGGGATTTCCTTTCCCTCCATGGAGAATCTGCAATCTCTGAATTATCTGTTTGAATTACTTCTGAGCCAGGGCCTTGGAGGGATTCCTTTCCCTCCATGGAGAATCTGCAATCTCTGAATTATCAGTTTGAATGACTTCTGAGCCAGGGCCTTGGAGGGATTTCCTTTCCCTCATGGAGAATCTGTAATCTCTGAATTACCTGTTTGAAGACTTCTGAGCCAGGGCCTTGAAGCGATATCCTTTTCCCCCATGGAGAATCAGCTCCCTTGGAGAAGACCTCCTTTCCCCCCATGGAGAATCTGCAATCTCTGAATTATCTGTTTGAATGACTTCTGAGCCAGGGCCTTGGAGGGATTTCCTTTCCCTCCATGGAGAATCTGCAATCTCTGAATTATCAGTTTGAATGACTTCTGAGCCAGGGCCTTGGAGGGATTTCCTTTCCCTCCATGGAGAATCTGCAATCTCTGAATTATCAGTTTGAATGACTTCTGAGCCAGGGCCTTGGAGGGATTTCCTTTCCCTCCATGGAGAATCTGCAATCTCTGAATTATCAGTTTGAATGACTTCTGAGCCAGGGCTTTGAAGGGATTTCCTTTCCCTCCATGGAGAATCTGCAATCTCTGAATTATCTGTTTGAAAGACTTCTGAGCCAGGGCCTTGAAGCGATATCCTTTTCCCCCATGGAGAATCAGCTCCCTTGGAGAAGACCTCCTTTCCCCCCATGGAGAATCTGCAGTCTCTGAATTATCAGTTTGAATGACTTCTAACCATTTTATTCCTTTTAGCCCTGCTGCAGATAACTCAAGCTAAGTTTTAGTAAAAGACCCCCTAAATTATCAGTTTGAATGACTTCTGAGCCAGGGCCTTGGAGGGATTTCCTTTCCCCCCATGGAGAATCTGCAATCTCTGAATTATCTGTTTGAATGACTTCTGAGCCAGGGCCTTGGAGGGATTTCCTTTCCCTCCATGGAGAATCTGCAATCTCTGAATTATCAGTTTGAATGACTTCTGAGCCAGGGCCTTGGAGGGATTTCCTTTCCCTCCATGGAGAATCTGCAATCTCTGAATTATCAGTTTGAATGACTTCTGAGCCAGGGCCTTGGAGGGATTTCCTTTCCCTCCATGGAGAATCTGCAATCTCTGAATTATCAGTTTGAATGACTTCTGAGCCAGGGCTTTGAAGGGATTTCCTTTCCCTCCATGGAGAATCTGCAATCTCTGAATTATCTGTTTGAAAGACTTCTGAGCCAGGGCCTTGAAGGGATATCCTTTCCCTCCATGGAGAATCTGCAGTCTCTGAATTACCTGTTTGAAAGATTTCTGAGCCAGGGCCTTGAAGCGATATCCTTTTCCCCCATGGAGAATCAGCTCCCTTGGAGAAGACCTCCTTTCCCCCCATGGAGAATCTGCAGTCTCTGAATTATCAGTTTGAATGACTTCTGAGCCAGGGCTTTGAATGGATTTCCTTTCCCTCCATGGAGAATCTGCAATCTCTGAATTATCTGTTTGAATGACTTCTGAGCCAGGGCCTTGGAGGGATTTCCTTTCCCTCCATGGAGAATCTGCAATCTCTGAATTATCAGTTTGAATGACTTCTGAGCCAGGGCCTTGGAGGGATTTCCTTTCCCTCCATGGAGAATCTGCAATCTCTGAATTATCAGTTTGAATGACTTCTGAGCCAGGGCTTTGAAGGGATTTCCTTTCCCTCCATGGAGAATCTGCAATCTCTGAATTATCTGTTTGAATGACTTCTGAGCCAGGGCCTTGGAGGTATTTCCTTTCCCTCCATGGAGAATCTGCAATCTCTGAATTATCTGTTTGAATGACTTCTGAGCCAGGGCCTTGGAGGGATTTCCTTTCCCTCCATGGAGAATCTGCAATCTCTGAATTATCTGTTTGAATGACTTCTGAGCCAGGGCCTTGGAGGGATTTCCTTTCCCTCCATGGAGAATCTGTAATCTCTGAATTACCTGTTTGAAGACTTCTGAGCCAGGGCCTTGAAGCGATATCCTTTTCCCCCATGGAGAATCAGCTCCCTTGGAGAAG
This sequence comes from Microcaecilia unicolor, assembly GCF_901765095.1. NCBI lineage: Eukaryota > Metazoa > Chordata > Amphibia > Gymnophiona > Siphonopidae > Microcaecilia > Microcaecilia unicolor. The sequence continues at coordinate 9,788,956 of NC_044032.1, read as the reverse complement.
ACCTCCTTTCCCCCCATGGAGAATCTGCAGTCTCTGAATTATCTATTTGAAAGATTTCTGAGCCAGGACCTTGAAGGGATATCCTTTCTCCCCATGGAGAATCTGCAATCTCTGAATTATCTGTTTGAAAGACTTCTGAGCCAGGGCCTTGAAGGGATATCCTTTCCCTCCATGGAGAATCTGCAGTCTCTGAATTACCTGTTTGAAAGATTTCTGAGCCAGGGCCTTGAAGCGATGTCCTTTTCCCCCCATGGAGAATCAGCTCCCTTGGAGAAGACCTCCTTTCCCCCATGGAGAATCTGCAGTCTCTGAATTATCTATTTGAAAGATTTCTGAGCCAGGACCTTGAAGGGATATCCTTTCTCCCCATGGAGAATCTGCAATCTCTGAATTATCTGTTTGAAAGACTTCTGAGCCAGGGCCTTGAAGGGATATCCTTTCCCTCCATGGAGAATCTGCAGTCTCTGAATTACCTGTTTGAAAGATTTCTGAGCCAGGGCCTTGAAGCGATATCCTTTTCCCCCATGGAGAATCAGCTCCCTTGGAGAAGACCTCCTTTCCCCCCATGGAGAATCTGCAGTCTCTGAATTATCAGTTTGAATGACTTCTGACCATTTTATTCCTTTTTGCCCTGCTGCAGATAACTCAAGCTAAGTTTTAGTAAAAGACCCCCTAAATTATCAGTTTGAATGACTTCTGAGCCAGGGCTTTGAAGGGATTTCCTTTCCCTCCATGGAGAATCTGCAATCTCTGAATTATCTGTTTGAATGACTTCTGAGCCAGGGCCTTGGAGGGATTTCCTTTCCCTCCATGGAGAATCTGTAATCTCTGAATACCTGTTTGAAGACTTCTGAGCCAGGGCCTTGAAGCGATATCCTTTTCCCCCATGGAGAATCAGCTCCCTTGGAGAAGACCTCCTTTCCCCCCATGGAGAATCTGCAGTCTCTGAATTATCTATTTGAAAGATTTCTGAGCCAGGACCTTGAAGGGATATCCTTTCTCCCCATGGAGAATCTGCAATCTCTGAATTATCTGTTTGAAAGACTTCTGAGCCAGGGCCTTGAAGGGATATCCTTTCCCTCCATGGAGAATCTGCAGTTTCTGAATTACCTGTTTGAAAGATTTCTGAGCCAGGGCCTTGAAGCGATATCCTTTTCCCCCATGGAGAATCAGCTCCCTTGGAGAAGACCTCCTTTCCCCCCATGGAGAATCTGCAGTCTCTGAATTATCTATTTGAAAGATTTCTGAGCCAGGACCTTGAAGGGATATCCTTTCCCCCCATGGAGAATCTGCAGTCTCTGAATTATCTATTTGAAAGATTTCTGAGCCAGGACCTTGAAGGGATATCCTTTCTCCCCATGGAGAATCTGCAATCTCTGAATTATCTGTTTGAAAGATTTCTGAGCCAGGGCCTTGAAGCGATATCCTTTTCCCCCATGGAGAATCAGCTCCCTTGGAGAAGACCTCCTTTCCCTCCATGGAGAATCTGCAGTCTCTGAATTATCTGTTTGAATGACTTCTGACCATTTTATTCCTTTTAGCCCTGCTGCAGATAACTCAAGCTAAGTTTTAGTAAAAGACCCCCTAAATTATCAGTTTGAATGACTTCTGAGCCAGGGCTTTGAAGGGATTTCCTTTCCCTCCATGGAGAATCTGCAATCTCTGAATTATCTGTTTGAATGACTTCTGAGCCAGGGCCTTGGAGGGATTTCCTTTCCCTCCATGGAGAATCTGCATCTCTGAATTATCTGTTTGAATGACTTCTGAGCCAGGGCCTTGGAGGGATTTCCTTTCCCTCCATGGAGAATCTGCAATCTCTGAATTATCTGTTTGAATGACTTCTGAGCCAGGGCCTTGGAGGGATTTCCTTTTCCCTCCATGGAGAATCTGTAATCTCTGAATTACCTGTTTGAAGACTTCTGAGCCAGGGGCCTTGAAGCGATATCCTTTTCCCCCATGGAGAATCAGCTCCCTTGGAGAAGACCTCCTTTCCCCCCATGGAGAATCTGCAGTCTCTGAATTATCTATTTGAAAGATTTCTGAGCCAGGACCTTGAAGGGATATCCTTTTCTCCCCATGGAGAATCTGCAATCTCTGAATTATCTGTTTGAAAGACTTCTGAGCCAGGGCCTTGAAGGGATATCCTTTCCCTCCATGGAGAATCTGCAGTCTCTGAATTACCTGTTTGAAAGATTTCTGAGCCAGGGCCTTGAAGCGATGTCCTTTTCCCCCATGGAGAATCAGCTCCCTTGGAGAAGACCTCCTTTCCCCCCATGGAGAATCTGCAGTCTCTGAATTATCTATTTGAAAGATTTCTGAGCCAGGACCTTGAAGGGATATCCTTTCTCCCCATGGAGAATCTGCAATCTCTGAATTATCTGTTTGAAAGACTTCTGAGCCAGGGCCTTGAGGGATATCCTTTCCTCCATGGAGAATCTGCAGTCTCTGATTACCTGTTTGAAAGATTTCTGAGCCAGGGCCTTGAAGCGATATCCTTTTCCCCCATGGAGAATCAGCTCCCTTGGAGAAGACCTCCTTTCCCCCCATGGAGAATCTGCAGTCTCTGAATTATCAGTTTGAATGACTTCTGACCATTTTATTCCTTTTTGCCCTGCTGCAGATAACTCAAGCTAAGTTTTAGTAAAAGACCCCCTAAATTATCAGTTTGAATGACTTCTGAGCCAGGGCTTTGAAGGGATTTCCTTTCCCTCCATGGAGAATCTGCAATCTCTGAATTATCTGTTTGAATGACTTCTGAGCCAGGGCCTTGGAGGGATTTCCTTTCCCTCCATGGAGAATCTGTAATCTCTGAATTACCTGTTTGAAGACTTCTGAGCCAGGGCCTTGAAGCGATATCCTTTTCCCCCATGGAGAATCAGCTCCCTTGGAGAAGACCTCCTTTCCACCCATGGAGAATCTGCAGTCTCTGAATTATCTATTTGAAAGATTTCTGAGCCAGGACCTTGAAGGGATATCCTTTCTCCCCATGGAGAATCTGCAATCTCTGAATTATCTGTTTGAAAGACTTCTGAGCCAGGGCCTTGAAGGGATATCCTTTCCCTCCATGGAGAATCTGCAGTCTCTGAATTACCTGTTTGAAAGATTTCTGAGCCAGGGCCTTGAAGCGATATCCTTTTCCCCCATGGAGAATCAGCTCCCTTGGAGAAGACCTCCTTTCCCCCCATGGAGAATCTGCAGTCTCTGAATTATCTATTTGAAAGATTTCTGAGCCAGGACCTTGAAGGGATATCCTTTCTCCCCATGGAGAATCTGCAATCTCTGAATTATCTGTTTGAAAGACTTCTGAGCCAGGGCCTTGAAGGGATATCCTTTCCCTCCATGGAGAATCTGCAGTCTCTGAATTACCTGTTTGAAAGATTTCTGAGCCAGGGCCTTGAAGCGATGTCCTTTTCCCCCATGGAGAATCAGCTCCCTTGGAGAAGACCTCCTTTCCCCCCATGGAGAATCTGCAGTCTCTGAATTATCTATTTGAAAGATTTCTGAGCCAGGACCTTGAAGGGATATCCTTTCTCCCCATGGAGAATCTGCAATCTCTGAATTATCTGTTTGAAAGACTTCTGAGCCAGGGCCTTGAAGGGATATCCTTTCCCTCCATGGAGAATCTGCAGTCTCTGAATTACCTGTTTGAAAGATTTCTGAGCCAGGGCCTTGAAGCGATATCCTTTTCCCCCATGGAGAATCAGCTCCTTGGAGAAGACCTCCTTTCCCCCATGGAGAATCTGCAGTCCTCTGATTACTATTTGAAAGATTTCTGAGCCAGGACCTTGAAGGAGATTCCTTTCTCCCCATGGGAGAATCTGCAATGCTCCTGAATTATCTGTGTTGAAAGATCTTCTGAGCCAGGGCCTTGAAGGGTATCCTTCCCTCCATGGAGAATCTGCAGTCTCTGAATTACCTGTTTGAAAAAGTATTTCTGAGCCAGGCCTTGAAGCGTTATCCTTTTCCTCCCCCATGGAGAATCAGCCTCCCTTGGGAGAGCCTCCTTTCCCCCCAGTGGAGAATCTGCAGTCTCTGAATTGACTATTGAAAGATGTGCCTGAGCCAGGACCTTGAAGGGATAATCCCTTTCTCCCCATGGGAGAATTCTGCAATCTCTGAATTATCTGTTTGAAAGACTTCTGAGCCAGGGCCTTGAAGGGATATCCTTTCCCTCCAATGGAGAAATCTGCAGTCTCGGAATTACCTGTTTGAAAGATTTCTGAGCCAGGGCCTTGAAGCGATATCCTTTTCCCCCATGGAGAATCAGCTCTCTTGGAGAAGACCTCCTTTCCCCCCATGGAGAATCTGCAGTCTCTGAATTATCAGTTTGAATGACTTCTGACCATTTTATTCCTTTTTGCCCTGCTGCAGATAACTCAAGCTAAGTTTTAGTAAAAGACCCCTAAATTCAGTTTGAATGACTTCTGAGCCAGGGCTTTGAAGGGATTTCCTTTCCCTCCATGGAGAATCTGCAACTCTGAATTATCTGTTTGAATGACTTCTGAGCCAGGACCTTGAAGGGATATCCTTTCCCCCATGGAGAATCTGCAGTCTCTGAATTATCTATTTGAAAGATTTCTGAGCCAGGACCTTGAAGCGATATCCTTTTCCCCCATGGAGAATCTGCAATCTCTGAATTATCTGTTTGAAAGACTTCTGAGCCAGGGCCTTGAAGGGATATCCTTTCCCTCCATGGAGAATCTGCAGTCTCTGAATTATCTGTTTGAAGACTTCTGAGCCAGGGCTTGGAGGGATTTCCTTCCCTCCATGGAGAATCTGCAAGCTCTGAATTATCTAGTTTGAATGATTCTGAGCCAGGGCCTTGAGGATTTCCTTTCCCCCATGGAGAATCTGCAATCTCTGATTATCTGTGTGAAAGACTTCTGAGCCAGGGCTCTTGAAGGGATATCCTTTCCCTCCATGGAGAATCTGCAATCTCTGAATTATCTGTTTGAAAGACTTCTGAGCCAGGGCCTTGAAGCGAGATCCTTTTCCCCATGGAGAATCAGCTCCCTTGGAGAAAGACCTCCTTTCCCCCATGGAGAATCTGCAGTCTCTGAATTATCAGTTTGAATGACTTCTGAACATTTTATTTCCTTTTAGCCCTGCTGCAGATAACTCAAGCTAAGTTTTAGTAAAAGACCCCCTAAATTATCAGTTTGAATGACTTCTGAGCCAGGGCCTTGGAGGGATTCCTTTCCCTCCATGGAGAATCTGCAGTCTCTGAATTACCTGTTTGAAAGATTCTGAGCCAGGGCCTTGAAGCGATATCCTTTTCCCCCATGGAGAATCAGCTCCCTTGGAGAAGACCTCCTTTCCCCCCATGGAGAATCTGCAGTCTCTGAATTATCAGTTTGAATGACTTCTGACCATTTTATTCCTTTTTGCCCTGCTGCAGATAACTCAAGCTAAGTTTTAGTAAAAGACCCCCTAAATTATCAGTTTGAATGACTTCTGAGCCAGGGCTTTGAAGGGATTTCCTTTCCCTCCATGGAGAATCTGCAATCTCTGAATTATCAGTTTGAATGACTTCTGAGCCAGGGCCTTGGAGGGATTTCCTTTCCCTCCATGGAGAATCTGCAGTCTCTGAATTACCTGTTTGAAAGATTTCTGAGCCAGGGCCTTGAAGCGATATCCTTTTCCCCCATGGAGAATCAGCTCCCTTGGAGAAGACCTCCTTTCCCCCCATGGAGAATCTGCAGTCTCTGAATTATCAGTTTGAATGACTTGACCATTTTATTCCTTTTTGCCCTGCTGCAGATAACTCAAGCTAAGTTTTAGTAAAAGACCCCCTAAATTATCAGTTTGAATGACTTCTGAGCCAGGGCTTTGAAGGGATTTCCTTTCCCTCCATGGAGAATCTGCAATCTCTGAATTATCTGTTTGAATCTTCTGAGCCAGGGCCTTGGAGGGATTTCCTTTCCCTCCATGGAGAATCTGCAATCTCTGAATTATCAGTTTGAATGACTTCTGAGCCAGGGCCTTGGAGGGATTTCCTTTCCCTCCATGGAGAATCTGCAATCTCTGAATTATCAGTTTGAATGACTTCTGAGCCAGGGCCTTGGAGGGATTTCCTTTCCCTCCATGGAGAATCTGCAATCTCTGAATTATCTGTTTGAATGACTTCTGAGCCAGGGCCTTGGAGGGATTTCCTTTCCCTCCATGGAGAATCTGCAATCTCTGAATTATCAGTTTGAATGACTTCTGAGCCAGGGCCTTGAAGCGATATCCTTTTCCCCCATGGAGAATCAGCTCCCTTGGAGAAGACCTCCTTTCCCCCCATGGAGAATCTGCAGTCTCTGAATTATCTATTTGAAAGATTTCTGAGCCAGGACCTTGAAGGGATATCCTTTCTCCCCATGGAGAATCTGCAATCTCTGAATTATCTATTTGAAAGATTTTGAGCCAGGACCTTGAAGGGATATCCTTTCTCCCCATGGAGAATCTGCAATCTCTGAATTATCTGTTTGAAAGACTTCTGAGCCAGGGCCTTGAAGGGATATCCTTTCCCTCCATGGAGATCTGCAGTCTCTGAATTACCTGTTTGAAAGATTTCTGAGCCAGGGCCTTGAAGCGATATCCTTTTCCCCCATGGAGAATCAGCTCCCTTGGAGAAGACCTCCTTTCCCCCCATGGAGAATCTGCAGTCTCTGAATTATCTATTTGAAAGATTTCTGAGCCAGGACCTTGAAGGGATATCCTTTCTCCTCCATGGAGAAAATCTGCAATCTCTGAATTATCTGTTTGAAAGACTTCTGAGCCAGGGCCTTGAAGGGATATCCTTTCCCTCCATGGAGAATCTGCTAGATCTCTGAATTACCTGTTTGAAAGACTTCTGCAGCCAGTGCCTTGAAGCGATATCCTTTTCCCCCATGGAGAATCAGCTCCCTTGGAGAAGACCTCCTTTCCCCCCATGGAGAATCTGCAGTCTCTGAATTATCTATTTGAAAGATTTCTGAGCCAGGACCTTGAAGGGATATCCTTTCTCCCCATGGAGAATCTGCAATTCTCTGAATTATCTGTTTGAAAGACTTCTGAGCCAGGGCCTTGAAGGGATATCCTTTCCCTCCATGGAGAATCTGCAGTCTCTGAATTACCTGTTTGAAAGATTTCTGAGCCAGGGCCTTGAAGCGATATCCTTTTCCCCCATTGGAGAATCAGCTCCCTTGGAGAAGACCTCCTTTCCCCCCATGGAGAATCTGCAGTCTCCTGAATTATCTATTTGAAAGATTTCTGAGCCAGGACCTTGAAGGGATATCCTTTCCCTCCATGGAGAATCTGCAGTCTCTGAATTACCTGTTTGAAAGATTTCTGAGCCAGGGCCTTGAAGCGATATCCTTTTCCCCCATGGAGAATCAGCTCCCTTGGAGAAGACCTCCTTTCCCCCCATGGAGAATCTGCAGTCTCTGAATTATCTATTTGGAAGATTTCTGAGCCAGGACCTTGAAGGGATATCCTTTCCCCCCATGGAGAATCTGCAGTCTCTGAATTATCTATTTGAAAGATTTCTGAGCCAGGACCTTGAAGGGATATCCTTTCTCCCATGGAGAATCTGCAGTCTCTGAATTATCAGTTTGAATGACTTCTGACCATTTTATTCCTTTTAGCCCTGCTGCAGATAACTCAAGCTAAGTTTTAGTAAAAGACCCCCTAAATTATCAGTTTGAATGACTTCTGAGCCAGGGCTTTGAAGGGATTTCCTTCCTCAATGGAGAATCTGCAATCTCTGAATTATCTGTTTGAATGACTCTGAGCCAGGGCCTTGGAGGATTTCCTTTCCCTCCATGGAGAATCTGTAATCTCTGACTTACCTGTTGAAGACTCTGAGCCAGGGCCTTGAAGCGATATCCTTTTCCCCCATGGAGAATCAGCTCCCTTGGAGAAGACCTCCTTTCCCCCCATGGAGAATCTGCAGTCTCTGAATTATCTATTGAAAGATTTCTGAGCCAGGACCTTGAAGGGATATCCTTTCTCCCCATGGAGAATCTGCATCTCTTGAATTATCTGTTTTGAAAGACTTCTGAGCCAGGGCCTTGAAGGGATATCCTTTCCCTCCATGGAGAATCTGCAGTCTCTGAATTACCTGTTTGAAAGATTTTCTGAGCCAGGGCCTTGAAGCGATATCCCTTTTCCCCCATGGAGAACCAGCTCCCTTGGAGAAGACCCCTTTCCCCCCATGGAGAATCTGCAATCTCTGAATTATCTGTTTGAATGACTTCTGAGTCAGGGCCTTGGAGGGATTTCCTTTCCCTCCATGGAGAATCTGTAATCTCTGAATTACCTGTTTGAAAGACTTCTGAGCCAGGGCCTTGAAGGGATATCCTTTCCCTCCATGGAGAATCTGCAGTCTCTGAATTACCTGTTTGAAAGATTTCTGAGCCAGGGCCTTGAAGCGATATCCTTTTCCCCATGGAGAATCAGCTCCCTTGGAGAAGACCTCCTTTCCCCCATGGAGAATCTGCAGTCTCTGAATTATCAGTTTGAATGACTTCTGACCATTTTATTCCTTTTAGCCCTGCTGCAGATAACTCAAGCTAAGTTTTAGTAAAAGACCCCCTAAATTATCAGTTTGAATGACTTCTGAGCCAGGGCTTTGAAGGGATTTCCTTTCCCTCCATGGAGAATCTGCAATCTCTGAATTATCAGTTTGAATGACTTCTGAGCCAGGACCTTGGAGGGATTTCCTTCCCTCCATGGAGAATCTGCAGTCTCTGAATTACCTGTTTGAAAGATTTCTGAGCCAGGGCCTTGAAGCGATATCCTTTTCCCCCATGGAGAATCAGCTCCCTTGGAGAAGACCTCCTTTCCCCCCATGGAGAATCTGCAGTCTCTGAATTATCAGTTTGAATGACTTCTGACCATTTTATTCCTTTTTGCCCTGCTGCAGATAACTCAAGCTAAGTTTAGTAAAAGACCCCCTAAATTATCAGTTTGAATGACTTCTGAGCCAGGGCTTTGAAGGGATTTCCTTTCCCTCCATGGAGAATCTGCAATCTCTGAATTATCAGTTTGAATGACTTCTGAGCCAGGGCCTTGGAGGGTTCCTTTCCCTCCATGGAGAATCTGCAATCTCTGAATTATCTGTTTGAATGACTTCTGAGCCAGGGCCTTGGAGGGATTTCCTTTCCCCATGGAGAATCTGCAATCTCTGAATTATCTGTTTGAAAGATTTCTGAGCCAGGGCCTTGAAGCGATATCCTTTTCCCCCATGGAGAATCAGCTCCCTTGGAGAAGACCTCCTTTCCCTCCATGGAGAATCTGCAGTCTCTGAATTATCTGTTTGAATGACTTCTGACCATTTATTCCTTTTAGCCCTGCTGCAGATAACTCAAGCTAAGTTTAGTAAAACCCCCTAAATTATCAGTTTGAATGACTTCTGAGCCAGGGCCTTGAAGGGATATCCTTTCCCTCATGGAGAATCTGCAGTCCTGAATTACCTGTTTGAAAGATTTCTGAGCCAGGGCCTTGAAGCGATATCCTTTTCCCCCATGGAGAATCAGCTCCCTTGGAGAAGACCTCCTTTCCCCCCATGGAGAATCTGCAGTCTCTGAATTATCAGTTTGAATGACTTCTGACCATTTTATTCCTTTTTGCCCTGCTGCAGATTCTCCAAGCTAAGTTTAGTAAAAGACCCCCTAAATTATCAGTTTGAATGACTTCTGAGCCAGGCTTTGAAGGATTCCTTTCCCTCCATGGAGAATCTGCAATCTCTCTGAATTATCTGTTGAATGACTTCTGAGCCAGGGCCTTGGAGGGATTTCCTTTCCCTCCATGGAGAATCTGTAATCTCTGAATTACCTGTTTGAAGACTTCTGAGCCAGGCCTTGAAGCGATATCCTTTTCCCCATGGAGAATCAGCTCCCTTGGAGAAGACCTCCTTTCCCCCCTGGAGAATCTGCAGTCTCTGAATTATCTATTTGAAAGATTTCTGAGCCAGGACCTTGAAGGGATATCCTTCTCCCCTGGAGAATCTGCAATCTCTGAATTATCTGTTTGAAAGACTTCTGAGCCAGGGCCTTGAAGGGATATCCTTCCCTCCATGGAGAATCTGCAGTCTCTGAATTACCTGTTTGAAAGATTTCTGAGCCAGGGCCTTGAAGCGATATCCTTTTCCCCATGGAGAATCAGCTCCCTTGGAGAAGACCTCCTTTCCCCCATGGAGAATCTGCAGTCTCTGAATTATCTATTTGAAAGATTTCTGAGCCAGGACCTTGAAGGGATATCCTTCTCCCCATGGAGAATCTGCAATCTCTGAATTATCTGTTTGAAAGATTCTGAGCCAGGGCCTTGAAGCGATATCCTTTTCCCCCATGGAGAATCAGCTCCCTTGGAGAAGACCTCCTTTCCCTCCATGGAGAATCTGCAGTCTCTGAATTATCTGTTTGAACTTCTGACCATTTTTTCCTTTTAGCCCTGCTGCAGATAACTCATAAGTTTTAGTAAAACCCCCTAAATTATCAGTTTGAATGACTTCTGAGCCAGGGCTTTGAAGGGATTTCCTTTCCCTCCATGGAGAATCTGCAATCTCTGAATTATCTGTTTGAATGACTTCTGAGCCAGGGCCTTGGAGGGATTTCCTTTCCCTCCATGGAGAATCTGCAATCTCTGAATTATCTGTTTGAATGACTTCTGAGCCAGGGCCTTGGAGGGATTTCCTTTCCCTCCATGGAGAATCTGCAATCTCTGAATTATCTGTTTGAATGACTTCTGAGCCAGGGCCTTGGAGGGATGTCCTTTCCTCCATGGAGAATCTGTAATCTCTGAATTACCTGTTTGAAGACTTCTGAGCCAGGGCCTTGAAGCGATGTCCTTTTCCCCCATGGAGAATCAGCTCCCTTGGAGAAGACCTCCTTTCCCCCCATGGAGAATCTGCAGTCTCTGAATTATCTATTTGAAAGATTTCTGAGCCAGGACCTTGAAGGGATATCCTTTCTCCCCATGGAGAATCTGCAATCTCTGAATTATCTGTTTGAAAACTTCTGAGCCAGGGCCTTGAAGGGATATCCTTTCCCTCCATGGAGAATCTGCAGTCTCTGAATTACCTGTTTGAAAGATTTCTGAGCCAGGGCCTTGAAGCGATGTCCTTTTCCCCCATGGAGAATCAGCTCCCTTGGAGAAGACCTCCTTTCCCCCATGGAGAATCTGCAGTCTCTGAATTATCTATTTGAAAGATTTCTGAGCCAGGACCTTGAAGGGATATCCTTTCTCCCCATGGAGAATCTGCAATCTCTGAATTATCTGTTTGAAAGACTTCTGAGCCAGGGCCTTGAAGGGATATCCTTTCCCTCCATGGAGAATCTGCAGTCTCTGAATTACCTGTTTGAAAGATTTCTGAGCCAGGGCCTTGAAGCGATATCCGTTTCCCCATGGAGAATCAGCTCCCTTGGAGAAGACCTCCTTCCCCCCATGGAGAATCTGCAGTCTCTGAATTATCAGTTTGAATGACTTCTGACCATTTATTCCTTTTTGCCCTGCTGCAGATAACTCAAGCTAGTTTTAGTAAAAGACCCCCTAAATTATCAGTTTGAATGACTTCTGAGCCAGGGCTTTGAGGGATTTTCCTTTCCCTCCATGGAGAATCTGCAATCTCTGAATTATCTGTTTGATGACTTCTGAGCCAGGGCCTTGGAGGGATTTCCTTCCCTCCATGGAGAATCTGTAATCTCTGAATTACCTGTTTTGAAGACTTCTGAGCCAGGGCCTTGAAGCGATATCCTTTTCCCCCATGGAGAATCAGCTCCCTTGGAGGAAGACCTCCTTTCCACCCATGGAGAATCTGCAGTCTCTGAATTATCTATTTGAAAGATTTCTGAGCCAGGACCTTGAAGGGATTATCCTTTCTCCCCATGGAGAATCTGCAATCTCTGATTATCTGTTGAAAGACTTCTGAGCCAGGGCCTTGAAGGGATATCCTTTCCCTCCATGGAGAATCTGCAGTCTCTGAATTACCTGTTTGAAAGATTCTGAGCCAGGGCCTTGAAGCGATATCCTTTTCCCCCATGGAGAATCAGCTCCCTTGGAGAAGACCTCCTTTCCCCCCATGGAGAATCTGCAGTCTCTGAATTATCTATTTGAAGATTTCTGAGCCAGGACCTTGAAGGGATATCCTTTCTCCCCATGGAGAATCTGCAATCTCTGAATTATCTGTTTGAAAGACTTCTGAGCCAGGGCCTTGAAGGGATATCCTTTCCCTCCATGGAGAATCTGCAGTCCTCTGAATTACCTGTTTGAAAGATTTCTGAGCCAGGGCCTTGAAGCGATATCCTTTTCCCCCATGGAGAATCAGCTCCCTTGGAGAAGACCTCCTTTCCCCCCATGGAGAATCTGCAGTCTCTGAATTATCTATTTGAAAGATTCTGAGCCAGGGACCTTGAATGGGATATCCTTTCTCCCCATGGAGAATCTGCAATCTCTGAATTATCTGTTTGAAAGACTTCTGAGCCAGGGCCTTGAAGGGATATCCTTTCCCTCCATGGAGAATCTGCAGTCTCTGAATTACCTGTTTGAAAGATTTCTGAGCCAGGGCCTTGAAGCGATATCCTTTTCCCCCATGGAGAATCATCCCTTGGAGAAGACCTCCTTTCCCCCATGGAGAATCTG